>NW_027490041.1:3462500-3742500 GCF_041146795.1 Maylandia zebra
TTCTGTCATGTAGTAACTGCTGGCTTTAACTGTACAAAGGTTGTTCGACACTATGAAACACATACAGACTTCATGATGTTCGGCTAATATTTTTATTGTGAATATTAATCATGCTGACCTCGCTCTGTACACCACGCAGCGAGGTCAGCATATCCACGATATCCTCAGCTCCATGAGTTTCCCAGCTGACTATCTAACTGCCAACTATTCCAGAGATGTGAAAATATACAGCATAAAGAAAAGTGTAAGAGACCCAGCAGCAGATTAGAATAACAGTTATACATTTAATAAATCACCAAATGAATCCAAGAAACGAGCAAACCTGTTCCGGCAGTTTGAGTTTGTATTCCCTCAGCTGCAGATTCGCTGCTGTTTAAATGTTTGAAAAGGAAGATTAGATATAAAAAACGTCAAACACAGACTGAGTCTGCCTTCACATTTGATATGAGGCCAGCACGTATAGTGGCTGTGTCCTGTTCTAAGATCATACGTGTAAAATTGTTGTCTGACCTCCGTCGATCCAGCCGCTCAGTCCGTGGTTGCCATGGTTACTGCATAAGCAGCTATAATGTTAACAGCTGGCACTGAGGAAACCTACACCAGCATGGGTGTTTATGTTTTTCATTGCAAAAGAACCGTCTGAATGGTTAACTGAAGTTAACTTGGATAAATTATAGTTAAGGAGTATCACAGATAACGCCTACGTGAGAGACTGTTCACCACTACACTGAAATCAGCAGGCTATTACTGAAATACATGTGCTGTATCATAAACTATGATATAAATAGGGAGGTCCTAACATGTTTAGTTTTAAAGGACACCTTCCTGCCTTTAGTCTCCTTCATGAGCAGTTTTAGTTTTCTTCTAACATCCAGAAGTCTGCACCATGTGTTTCATAGTTTGTAACAAGCCTTTGACAGGTAAACATAACATGACCGAAAAAAAAAAAAAAAAGAGAGAGAGAGAGTGAAACAGAGAGAGAAAAAAAATCCCATTCTAACAGACAGCTGGTGCTTAGAATACAGTTGAAGAACTATTAAAAAACAGATGATATTTAGATGATAGTTCAGTCTAACACATGTGCCAGTGAACCATTAAACGTCTGTGAAACTATGCAGTCATGAAACGTAACTTTAACCTCAGCCAAACCGATTTGCTCAGTTGTAAATAAAACAGCGAAGTAAACGTGACCCGACAGACAGAACCTGAGTGAATGAAGTCCAGCGTTTAACCACTGAGAGCTAAAACTCAGCTGAGGTTTCAAAGCTGTGTGCCGGTGATTGGACATCAGCCGCTGATAAAGCTGGTTCGCCTATAAAGTGCTCTGTAAGGAAACAAGCTCCAGCAGCTCTGCGCTCGGGGAAAACACTATATTTACTTATCTTGTGCAGAAAAATGCGCTGACATTGCTTTATATCGAGCACCGGCTGCCCGGTTAAACTGTGACTATCACCAGGTAACGTAGGCGTGTTTCTTGAATTAGCAGCAGGTGTTAAACAGCTGACAGATGAGGAGGAGGATGCATGCAGGTAAACTGAGGGTCTGTTGAGCTGATCGCTGGTTTCGTGAGAAAAATGTCAGCTCGTTCTTTATGTTACAGAAGCACAGAGACACAAAACCAGGCGGAAAGAGACGATCGTTCGGTGAAAATGAGAATCTGCGAATGCAACATGTGGAACACGGAGAGTGGAATATGTAAACAAACCGGTTAACGTAACCCCCTCGGTGCACTCTGCATGCTAACTGTTAGCAGAGCTAGTGAAATCTCTGAAAACATCTGAGTACTTTTGCAAACATGTTCTATGTTGACAACCTGACCAGACGTACGTCGCGACATTCGCGGCTAAAACACTGTTAAAAGTGTAGCTGGTGACAGAAAAACGGGGTATTTTAAAACTACACCACCACCATTGCTGCCTGTGATTTGATCTGCATTCTGGGATACCTGGCTGCCCCAAGTCTACACAAGCAATCAATTATCTAGGATCGACCTGTTTTGACTTACTTTGCACGGTAACCAATCAAATGTTAGAGAAGCTGCATGGGCAGTGTTAACCCCGCCCCCTGAGTTTGATGGGTGAGACTGACAGATAAAATTATTTCATGATGAGAGCCAGGCGTCATGTCTGCCAAAATGAAATAAATAAATATATCATTAAATAATTAATTAAATGTGTCAATAATTAATTAAAATGTGAAATACATAAAAAATTAATTAAATGTGTCAATAATTAATTAAATGTGTCAATAATTAATTAAAATGTGAAATACATTTCAGTTTAGAAAAAAGAGAAAAGATGCAGGTAAGCAGACGTGTGATTGGATAATGGCAGCTCATCCTGAACCAATCAGACTAAACTCCAAACAATACATTATGTTACAGATTTTAATATTAATTAGTCATTGTTACTTGTTGATTTGTCTTGTTCTCATTGTGTGACGAATTATGACGACTGTTTGGTAGCTGTTATTGTCTCTCTCTCTCTCTTCATGTGTGTTTCTCTGGTGAAACAATAGTTTTGTGTTAATGTTAGGGCTGCACGATTTTGCATAAAATGAGAATCACGATTTTTTGGCTTAGAATTGAGATCATGATTCTCTCATAACAATAAATAAACATAAAACAACAAACGTCTCATGTTTTGTTGTTGCAGCAAAATGTTGTCCTGCTTGAAATTCCGTCTCCACTGTTGCTCGACGCTGCGTGTACAGAGCAGGTAGTGCAACAATAGAAAAATAGTTGCGGGACGGCACTGTGTAGCGTTTGTCTAGGGTGTTGATCGTTTTCCTAAATCCCTCGTTTTGCACAGTGTTGATGGAGCCATATCTTTGGTCAGGTGATAAGTGATAGCCTCCGTGATGTCTTTGTGCCTGCGGGAGTTCGACGTGTATAGGGAAGCGCTGTATAAGGTTCCCGTTATTGATGTTTGTGTGGTTGACCGGGACGGATTTTCTCCTGTCACTTTCTCGTCATCCCTGACGTGCTCTCCGTTGTTTTTTCCCTGCTAATTTTAGCATCACACGGCACAGCTTCTGTATCACGTGGTATAAGGCTCCGCCCTTGTCATTTGTTGAGCAGGAAGAGTGAGCGCTTGTTTTCATGCAGAGTACGTCCCGGATCAAAATGTGAAGTTTTACAAATCACCACTTCTTTAGTTAATATCATTTCAGTCTCAGACAATCTCGTTTCTCTTACAGAGGTTGAATGCACCTTCTGCGGATGGCGGTACCACACAGTGTGCGTGGACTTCCCCTGCACAGAAGGCAACTACAAATGCTGTGAATGCTAAATAAACAGAAACAAATTATCCCTGTTGTCTTTGCTTGATGATTGGTTTGAGTCTTGACAATCCACATTGCTGGCGTTGCATCTTTCAATGCCAGCAATGGCAGGTATCAGTGCTCAAACCTTTTGTGTTTGTTTCCAACAAGTTGCCCACCTCGGAAACAAAAATGTGTTCTTTTACTTGTCAGATGAACATATGAGACACTTTGACTCTTCAGTGCAGTGTGGAGCCTAACAAAGATCTGTTTTGTGTCCCAGCTGATCAGCAGGAGGAGGAGAGTCTGACGGAGCAGCAGAGGAACATTTTCAGCTACTTGGACTCAGCTCAGCCACTACAGAGGAAACAATGAGCTCAACACAGAAGGTGACAGACAGAGCAGGACCATATGACCAAAGATATTTATCACCATATACATCTGAACATTTGCCATAACGATGTAGCTGACGATAGAATTGACACCAGACAAAATACTTTACAGCTGCACAACTTTATTAAAAACCCATCAATGTATTTTCACTGAAACAAGCAGCTGTTGTTTATGTGCATTAAAGTTATATAAAAATGTAACAGTGCAAATGCAAATTCCTCGCTGACAGTTTAACCAAAAGGCGTTTCCAGTGGAAACTGGCCGACACATCCTGAGCATAACCATGTATAATAGCCACTAAACTTCAGAAGAGGTTATACAGTCGTGGCCAAAAGGTTTGAGAATTGCATAAATATTGGAACCTGGAGAAGTTGCTGCTTAAGTTTTTATAATAGCATTTTGCCTGCACTCCAGAATGTTATGAGGAGTGATCAGATGAACTGCATCGTCCTTCTTTGCCATGAAAACGAACTTAATCCCCAGAAAGCCTTACCACTGCATTTCATTGCTGTCATCAAAGGACCTGCTGAGACCATTTCAGTGATCGTCTTCTTAACTCAGGTGAGAATGTTGGCGAGCACGAGGCTGGAGATCATCATGGCTGTATCCCGATTCAGGTTCTGCAGCTTTAAAGTCCTCACGGGCCGCGTACTCAAAGACCGCTAAGGCCGAAGTGCGAGGCTCGTAGGCTCGTGAAATGGGACGTCTAGCCTCCGTCGCGCTGCCCAGGTTGCCTAGCAACCATGATACTACCAGCTGGAAACGTTTCATACAGCTTTGTTTGACAGAAATGAAGGAGAACATATTTAGTTCATTTGTTTCTACATGAGCTCTGTGTGATTTGATGAGTATCTGAGGCTGAGACCACAGGACTGTGAAACATGATTGTTGGGCTTCATTTCTGTGCTGAACAGTCGTTTAAGATTAGCTGTAAATAACAATTAGCTGATGTTGTTCATGAGACTAAAGTCATCTCACTGTGGTAATGTAAATATAATATGGCCAATATTATAGTTATTATATTAATCACTTCACTCACAGACAAGTATCTGTGACAGTGTGTATACAGATGTATCATATATAAGAGACAAATATTGTTCATTTAATATGTTGGTACTAAATGTGGCTGAATGCTTACATATATGTGTAAAAAGCAAATGTAGGAGCTGTGATAACTGTGTCTGATAGAATGAAGAGTCGACTGATATATGAAATATTCCTTTATTGGGTGAGATAATCAGACCATGTCATAACTGCTGTAAGTCACACAGAATAGATATCAGAGCCTTAAACAGGCTGACTTCTGCTAAATGGGTCAAACTGGGCAGAAAGTCTACAAACACATAACATCCTTATAGAATATGATGTAACACTATAGATCAACTTAGCTCAGAATATATAAAGCATATAAACAGTTACAGCAATATGATGCAACAAACACAGCAGCTACTGATCCAAAATACTCAAAGCTTCATAGAACTGAAACCAACATTTATTTTTAGCTCCATTCTGCTGCTGATACAGACTTTAGGTTTCTGAACATTAAACTTGTTGCTGCCTTTCATAGTGTGTAGCTTGAAGGCCCTGAGTACTTTCTCCCACACTGAAAACACTGGGATGACAACATTATTTGAACATTACCTAATAAGACTGATTCAGCACAGACAGTTATGTTAAACTTTCCTAGCAGTCCTTCACAAATAGGGAACAGTCTGTCTATTCTCTCCATCTGTCAGCTGCTGCTGGCTCTTCCTCCTCCTCTTCCTCACACACTGCTGAGTTTGTCCTGGTGGATCATCAGGGCTGCAAAGCCTCACAGATGATGTGCAGCAGTGGGTTCCTCAGTCTGTCCTCACTCTGGACACTTGCCGTCGTCACACATGGAAATCAAATGTGTGATAAGCTGCAGGATTCAAACACAAGTGTAACTTATAAACACATGTTCATACTTTTATTCCACAATCAGAGAGAAAGAAACAGAGAGAGAGTGCAGGACAGACAGACAAACTGCAATTTAGTAAATGCTCGAGTTAAAAGTAACGTTTTGTAAAACTGTTACATTTAGAGCAACTTTTAAGTGGAATAAGTTGCCTTAAAAAATTAGAGAATTATTCAAAACTTCAATGAACACTTAAAAGCCGATTTACAGAGCTTTTAGTTGTTGTAAATATTGTAAGAGATGATTTGTTTTTGAAATTTGTGTAATGTGCCTCAATGTTATTGATATTATTATTATTATTATTATTATTATTATTATTGATTGCTTATATTTGAACAATTGTGAAACCTCACTGTGGATGTAAGAGTGAAATTATGTGGATATCTTGAATCCACTTTATTGTGTAATATTTTATGTGAGTATTTGACGGAAGACGAGCAACATCTGTTGTGGAAGCTAACGGGGTTCCTTTAGAATAAACAAACATAGGATTTATTATCACTAAATAATTATGTATAAATCTATACAAATTATAGAAATATGTAATAGGAAACAACAAAATAATCTAAATTATAAAATAATGTGTGTGTGTGTGTGTGTGTGTGTGTGTGTGTGTGTGTGTGTGTGTGTGTGTGTGTGTGTACAATCAGGAGGGATGGGCATGATTTTAGTGTTTGAACAGTCATGAATTATCTTTAACAGCAGGTTGGATGTAATGTGTTAGAACTACCAGCAGGTGGGGATGAGAGACCTTTAAGGTGTTTGGTGCCACGCTCCACCTTCAGGTTTAAAACTAGTGTTAATGGAGTTTGAAGGTTGAGTTTGTTCCACGACTGCATTTCACTCACTGCCTCTGTTTGTATCTCTGTCACTGCAGGACCAACATGGAGCCAGAAGTCAGCGCTCTCAGGAGGCCGACAAACCTCACAGAAGAAAGGGAGAGAAAAAACACACCTGTGACGAGTGTGGGAAGGGTTTTACAGTGAGGGCTTCACTAAAACAGCATCAGGTCATCCACACTGGAGAGAGACCGTTCAGCTGTGACTTGTGTGGAAAGTCTTTTTCCTTGAAGGATTCCCTAAAAAAACACCAACTCATCCACAGTGGAGTTAAAGCGTACAGCTGTGATCAGTGTGGCAGAGCTTTTACTCAAAGTAGCAACTTACAGAAGCATCTAGTTACCCACTCTGGAATAAAGCCATACAGCTGTGACGAGTGTGGGAAGGGTTTTACTGTGAGGGCTAAACTAAAACAGCATCAGGTCATCCACACTGGAGAGAGACCGTTCAGCTGTGACGAGTGTGGAAAGTCTTTTTCCAGGAAGGGTTACCTAAAATCACACCAACTCATCCACAGTGGAGTTAAAGCGTACAACTGTGATCAGTGTGGCAGAGCTTTTACTCGCAGTAGCCACTTACAGAGGCATCTAGTTACCCACTCTGGAATTAAGGCATACAGCTGTGATGAATGTGGGAAGGGTTTTACTGTGAGGGCTTCACTAAAACAGCATCAGGTCATCCACACTGGAGAGAGACCGTTCAGCTGTGACTTGTGTGGAAAGTCTTTTTCCAGGAAGGGTTACCTAAAAAGACACCAACTCATCCACAGTGGAGTTAAAGCGTACAGCTGTGATCAGTGTGGCAGAGCTTTTACTCACAGTAGCCACTTACAGAGGCATCTAGTTACCCACTCTGGAATTAAGGCATACAGCTGTGACGAGTGTGGGATGGAGTTTACTCTGAAGGCTTCACTAAAACAGCATCAGGTCATCCACACTGGAGAGAGACCGTTCAGCTGTGACTTGTGTGGAAAGTCTTTTTCCTTGAAGGATTACCTAAAACAACACCAGCTCATCCACAGTGGAGTTAAAGCGTACAGCTGTGATCAGTGTGGCAGAGCTTTTACTCGCAGTAGCAGCTTACAGAGTCATCTAGTTACCCACTCTGGAATTAAGGCATACAGCTGTGACGAGTGTGGGATGGAGTTTACTCTGAAGGTATCACTAAAACAGCATCAGGTCATCCACACTGGAGAGAGACCGTTCAGCTGTGACTTGTGTGGAAAGTCTTTTTCCTTGAAGAATTACCTAAAAAAACACCAACTCATCCACAGTGGAGTTAAAGCGTACAGCTGTGATCAGTGTGGCAGAGCTTTTACTCGCAGTAGCAGCTTACAGAGGCATCTAGTTACCCACTCTGGAATTAAGCCATACAGCTGTGACATCTGTGGAAAAACTTTCAGTCACAGAGGGAACCGAAATGCACACCTACGCATTCACACCAGACATGATGTGTACTGCTGTGAACAGTGTGGCAAATACTTTACAACAGACGCACAGTTACAACAACACACGTTTACCCACACTGAGGAGAGACCTTATCAATGTGACCTGTGTGAGAAGACTTTTAAAACTCCACATCACCTGAGAGAACACCAACAGATCCACACCAGAAAGAGACTCTACAAGTGCAGCTACTGTGAGGTATGTATTTATATTGTTATCTTGTCATTTTAGCCTGACTGTTTGGAACAACTCTGCCCATTAAACTGTGTTAGCATGTTAGCAATTCTACTGCATGGAGAAGCAGCTCTGAGTGATTATTCAGATTTTCCTTTCAGTTATGATTTTAGTATTACTGTAGTATTATGGTGGTAGTATTGTAGTTATTGCAGCCCAGTAAACTGAGTGTGTTAACTGAAACAGTCAAATGTAGTTGGACGTCTGCAGAGATGCTCTTTATTTCAGGCGACGTTCAGGATACAAATGTTGAAGGACTGACTTACACTGTCTTTGTGTCTTTGTTTAGAAGCAGAGCGACACAGATGGATCCAGTTCTCAACCCTGTCATCACTGTGGTGGTGGGAAAGACTTTCGTTGTGACCTCTGTGGAAAAACTTTCAGTCGGCAAAAGACCCTAAAAGTACATCAACGTAGACACACTGGAGACAAACTGAAATACTGCAAAGAATGTGGGAGAAGCTTCACCACATCACATCACTTAAAACAACATGAACTGATTCACAGTGGGGTTAAAAAGCACCTCTGTGATCAGTGTGGGTCATCCTTCACCACTGAAGGTGAGCTTAAATCACACAAACGAGTCCACACAGGAGAGAAACCACACAAGTGCAGACACTGTGAGAGAAGCTTCTCACGGTTAGGTAATCGTAACCTTCATGAACGTGGACACATGGAAGGAAACTACAGCTGTGACCAGTGTGACAAGAGCTTCAGGAATCTCAGATCATACTCTGCACACAAACGATCCCACGTTACTAAAAAACTGTTTCACTGTTACCAATGTGCCCAAACATTCACCTCATTGTCTGCTCTGTGCAAACATCAGCGCGATCACTCAGGGCTGAAATCACTCCCATCACTGGATCACAGTGAATCTGAAGACACAGAAAGATCCTCTGGTTTCTGTGTCAGACTCAAAAAGCTTGAGATCAGGCTCCACAGAGTTCAGATAGAATCTCCTGAAAAAATCTGATGAGGCAGCTGTGAATCAAACTCTTCCCCTAGTTCCATTTTAAGCTTTCAAAACTGTCCTACTGTAGTGTTCATGTCAAGTGGTTAGCTTTCTTTTCATCAGTTGGTTGAAAACTGTTTCCTATTATAAAGTTTTTGTTTTAATGTATTTTGATCAGTTTGACCAGTTTTTAAATGACCATGAACACTGAGCGTATTGTATCTGTACAGCATGTTTTTCTATTAGACAGATTTGTAACAGAGGCCTTGCTCTCAGTAAGTTTGAAATCTGATTTCTTTTGTAATCTCTGATCTTTGTGTATCCTGCTCAGTTTGCATGCTGCCTGTAGGAGTTTCTGTCTTTGTATTTGAAGAGAATTCATTGAATATACTCAGCTGCTTCCCTTTGGTGCCTCACACATCACTGAAGTTTTTCAGTGTCCAGTTATTTGTTTTTAATAGCTGTTTGAATTCTCTGTATGTTTGACCCTGTAGACTGTTTAATGGACTGCTCGTCTTCCTGTTTGTAACCACTGCCTGTTTAGGACTAAAGATTTGGATTTTTGACTTTAACACAGCCTCTGCGTGTCGTCCCTTTGTGTCCTCGTCCTCTGTGAATGTGTCACAGATGTTTCCATGATAGTAACACAGCTTTCCCACAGTGGCTTGCAGCAGCATTTATTCACAGCACATTTGAGAAAGGTTCAGATGAACTCGATGAGTTTATATTCAGAATGATTCTGACAGTGGGCCACTGTGAATTGTGATCTTTCATCAGGTCAATGTTTAAGTTCAGTATTTCAAAGCAGGAGCTATGAGCAGTCATCATGTTGGCATTAGAATTATTATTATTAATCATTATTAATAATGTCGTTACTCATGTATAACTTTGATTAGTATACATGAATTTGATCAATAGTAAAAATAATGAATAATTCATGTGTAACTTTTATTGTGTTTTGTATATTAATTATATTTAAATAGAGATGTTGACCCTGTCTCTACAGTAGCATCAGTGTAACATACATTATTGGTCCAAGCTGTCATAAATGGGGAGCCTGATCCTTTATTATGAAAACATGACGAGTATTTTTCTTGTCAGTTGGGAAGAAGTTGGTCTTTTTTTCCTTCTTTTTGCTCAGTTTGTCTTTTCTTTGATAATTGAAACTCTGATCAAACCTACTCATGTTCACAGCATGTAAAAGCAGCTGACAGTCCGTGGCATTGTTGTTTGTAGAGGTGCAGTGTAGTGGGAGCATAAATCAAAAGAAAACAGTAACATTTATGTAATAAAACATCTGAATGAAAATGAACAGGCCCTTTATGAACTTCAAAGGGATCTGAAAACAACACTTTTTAAAAGAGTATCTTGGGGTGTAGGTGGTCAAAATAGAAAACTGAGCTGAGACTCTAAGTTCAATCCATCCATTGGTTTTTACTTAGGAGGAAGAAATGTCAGGCTGGTGCAGGCTGGTTAGGTGCATGTGGTTATCTTTACCTAAATGAGTTCACTTTGTGGCTGCCAGGTTGGGCAGAAGTATCTGTCCCCTGTTAGGCTTAGCAAGGTTCTCCAGGAGTTTCTCCATGGGTAGAGCTTCTAGCTCCTGCAGCACATCTGTGGCCGTGCAGGCTGCCACTTTCTTGGTTGCTCTTTTTACCCCACTGGTTGCGAGTGTCTAAATACCCCCACTAGCTCGCTTTGGCTGCAGTTAACTTGGGAGGAAGGGGTGGGTGTCCCATGACTAGATGAAAAACAATTATCTGGGACACATAAATATAATAACACATGCATATATCTCTATCAATTTTTATTTCTCTCAGAAACATTGGATCTAAATTGCAAATGTGTTCCAGTTATACTGTTACTGTGTGACAAAGTGGATGAGCTGCAATGGTCTCCATTTGTCCCATATGTGTTTACTTCTTCTTCTTCTTTTGCATATTAAACACATTATTCTGTTTCTATGTATTTGCTATGATTTGCTATTTGTTAAGTAACATTGCTTCACTCACTATGCCGGGTTTGTGTGTGGAAGCATTCAGTTGCTGGCAAATCAAACATTCTGCAAATGAAGCTGAATACTCAGTTACATGTTTCTTTACATTTTATTATGTTACAGATTAAGTCATTTGTTCTTACTTTGTTTGTCTTTTCAGTCTTCATGAGGGTCAGGTGTGGGGAAACGCCCGCCCGGCATTTCCTCATTTTAAAGTCCTGCTGATGTCACACATGACATCAGCAGGTCAAACCAAGTGGAGGGGTTTGTTTGTCCATAGAGATGCTTCCTTTTGTTTGTTTTAAGGTTTAAATGGATTTGTTGAATGTGCTTCTTTTCATCAATACTGCCATTTAGTTGTGTAAATGTGCATGTTAGAAGTGTGAAGAGGTTTTGTGTTTAGAAATGTATAGAAACCAATCATTTACTGACAGCATGTCTGATGGAAATAAGTGCAGATTATGTATGAAGTCTAACTGCACACAGTAACTGTGTTACAATAAGGACTTAACAGCGCCCTCTGCTGGAGTGTTTCAGTACTGCGTTAACTAGAATACACCTCCTCCTCCTCACACCACCTGCTACAGCTCTACTCTTCTATGACTACAGTCATCCACAGCACTGATGTGAGGTCACATGGTTCATGTGTAAGGAGCACAGCTGACCTCAGGTCAGTTTAATGACTGTGAGCAGCAGCTGTGTTATTGTCACTGTGACAGGGAGACACTCTCAGACACAGCGCTCATGTCAGCTTGTTCTCATGCAGGAGGATCAGGAGCTTGTTAAGGTTCGTTCGATTTGGGTAAGAGAAGAAAAGCAAGGCTGAGTCCAGGTATGGTGTCAAAAATAGTGATCTTTATTACACACTTTGCGCAGAAGTGTGGGAAGACAACTTGCAACAACAATCTCCGCCGGGCGGAGGCTCTTCATCCTATTGTATTACCATGATGACGTCACACAGTTAGACTTTACTGGAAATGATAACAAGTTCCCCACAATTCCAAAAGTTCCCCTTATATAGACATCAGATGATATTTTAGAGAAAAACAAGTGTGTGATATGATGTGCATTTTGTGAGATTGTGTGTCCTTATAGAGAGGATGTCCTAAGACGACCTCCCTGTGTTAATAAGTGTGTTTGTGAACGTGCGTGTGTTACATGACTCTCCGTGCATGTTGGTGTAGGCCTAACTACGTGCAAAACTGAATGTAGAAGGCCAAGGTCCAACAGGACTAGGGATGGGTATCGTTTAGGTTTTATTCGATACCGGTGCCAAATCGGTACTTTTGAAACGGTGCCGGTGCTCAAACGGTGCTCAAACCGGTGCTTAAAGAATGGAGAACACAAAATTGGTCCAAAAACCTCTCATATTCAGCTGGTTTTATGTAAAAAGATAACAATGTTAGCCTTTTCTGCAGCTATGGGGCATATATGGTATCACTCTTAGCTGGAAGCAGTGCTTAACCAATGGAAAAAATACAAACTTTGTCCAAAAACCTCTCATGTTTAGCTGTTTCCCTCTTTTTCTTTGGTCATTTTAGCCTTTTTGGCCAGGGTGAAGGGAGTATCTGCCATCAAACAAGAAGACAGCTGCATGTAGCTATGATGATGTTTGCTAGTTCACCTTACATGCATTAATGTAATAACGTGGGTAGCCTACTCAACGTAAATTACACGCGAACAACAGAGAAGAACGGCTGCTGCTGCCATCAAATACGGCACATTTCTCGGCTTTAAAAAAACCCCCGCTATGCGTCGCCAGGTGTTTCATCTGATTTGAGGTGTTACCTCCTTTGACAGTATCACAGTATCAGCTTAAAGCACTTGTTGCAGGCTGCTGAGTTTGCATATTTTGCTGTGAAGTACAGCCAGACTTTTGACCGCTTCGTACCTGGCCCCGCCTACTGTCCTCCAATAAATCCTCCAATAATCCTCCAATAAATGATTGGCTAGAAGTGTATCAAGGCTCAGGAAAAAAAGCACCGAAATAAAGCACCGAAATGTGCGCTGCTTTTCGGTCTGGTTACTACCGTTTATGTCAGAACCGGTGCCATCATGGCACCGGACACCGGTACCCATCCCTAAACAGGACCCACCTAATCGAGTGGAGTGAACACACTGATGTAGTGCAACAGCTTAAGCAGATAAAAAGAATGATACAGAGACTGATTAAAGTGATGAGAGTATGTGTACATTAATATTTTACTCAGATTAACATAGATCTAATTAAAAGGTTATTCTGTCAACAGATTCGACGATGCTGAATGATTGATCAATACTAGTTCTGATTATAAACTGTCACCCTAAGCATACAAAACAAAATATCTTTTGTCCACACTCCTCCTCTTTGGCCATCGGCCAACTTTTACCCAAATTTTGTTTCACTCCTCCGTCCAGGCGGCCTCTCGCAATGGCATCATATGCCCCGGACCAGCTGAACCAGCTGAACCAGCTGAACCAGAGTCTAGGGCCCTGCTTACCAGTTTTACCAAAATCCGCCTTACCAAAGGAATGAGACAACATCCGCTCATCAATATACCTAGAAAAACTATAAGAGAAAACATGGCAGACATAAACACACCCTTCCATTGCCCAAAGACAGACGTGATCCAGTCTCCCAGCCCCGTGTTCACGCCTGATTGCTCATGCATGGTTTTAGATAACATTTTCAGACTTTCAAGCACCCTAGTGACCGTTCCGTCCGGAGCAGTATTGTTGGGAATAAAGGTGCAACACATGTCTCCAAACATTGCGCATACCCCACCTTTCTCAGCCAACAACATGTCCAGCGCCATTCGATTTTGAACTCCCATTAGCGATGTCGGACCTAATTGTTCCGCAAGGCCTTCCACTGCGTCCCTAGTGAGATTAGAGAGCCTTAGCACATTATAATGGACATAGTTAATGCGATCAACATTTTTATTTGGAGTTATCCATAAAAACACACTTTCAAAGCCAGCCGCTATCTGATTAACTAACTTATACTCATCTGGAACTCCCCTGGGAATTCCTATTGAGTCAATCCAGGTAGGCGAGTCCCATCTTGGATCACACCTGTGCATACCCCTTGTGCTTCTCCTTCGTCTGGCTGTCGACACATTCGTACCCTGCTGTGGAAGTGTTCCTAGTCTACTCCCCATAAGCATCAACGGTGCATCTAAGCGCACCAAAGCACAGGTTCCCACACTCCCCAGGGGAACCTGCGCCAAAAGGGTGTAATGCCCACAATAATAATATAGCCCACCCCTGGCCCAGGTGCCTATAATTGTGTTTGGGTCACTTACATTATTGGTAGTCCTGCCTGGAATCGTCCTCTGACACCAGCTTGGATCAATCCTTCCTACCGTATATCTCACTCTGTCTGTAGAGAACTCAAAACAGGTATAATTATTTCGTTTAGGTGTGAATGAACCTGGTTGTGTACGTTTATCAATTGGTGGATATAAACCTGACAAAGTAGTGCAGTTACCTGTGTTCGCCGCCTCTCTAGTTAACCTCAGCATACAATCATAACCCCACTTATCCTCTGGATACAGAGGAGCGGGTTCAGTAAACAAACGAGGTCTAGCTGTAGCACAAGCAACACAATCAACCACTTCCTGCTCTTTAGCATTTTGAGCCACCCAATCTAACCAAAGATTCCTATCACCAAAACCTGTGGCCCGCTCTATTAACTCCTGAGGTTTTAATCTGGTATAGTCAGTGGCAACAAACCATTTCTCCTCCGAGTCCTTGTAAGTAACTGTCTCTAAGGGATCCATTGGCTCCGTGAGATTCATTGCAGGGTCGTTTACTATTAGTTTAGCTCCCGGATTGAATAAATTCACCCGAATTACCCCAAATGGATCTGTCCCTGCTTTGTCTATCCCTATGACTAGATAAAACGCACCTCCCTCATACCCTGGTTCAGGGAGTTCGCTCCATGGTCCTAGGGAAAGAGTGACAGGGTTATTGGTAACAGAAAAATCTCTTTGAATGGCTATCCCTTCAAGGGCCTCTGGCACCGTTGGCTGCCATCCTACTCCTGTCCAAGCAACCACATCCTGCCAAGAACACCACTGATCTGTTATATAAGTGAAAACGTCTCCCTCGGTTGACGGGCCCCACACTGACTGAGGGTAGCATATCATCGGATGATAACAAACCCACACATCATAGGTTCTCCAGCTGCTACTGTCTCCTGGGCATCCAATTACCTCACACACATCAAATGTGAACGCTGTCGCGGACCCGTTAACATACCCAAATTCGACACCGCCACTGGCTTTGAGACACGCATCGTTCCCACCTGAGCCAACCTCCCGCTTAAATCGCATGGATAGACTTCTGCGTCTGGGCAATTCACCTGTCTGCCAAAAAACAAACAAACATATTATAACACTTATCAACCCCAATATCCCCGTTAGTTTCCAATTTTCCCACAGTACCCGGGCTCTTTTACTTTTACTTTAACCTTTGTGATAAGAATATAAGATGATGAGTATAAAAATATGCGATTAACATACAAACTATTACGATTCCTTTAAACTATAAAATACTTTTAGATAAGAGCCCTAGCCTATTAAAAACCCAGAATGAATTAACTCTTGGCGTGTGACACTCCTCTTCTTTCTTCGCCTCCACCAGGGGGACTACTGGGGAGGCCCGGTGCACAGGGGGAGAGGATTATTCTGCCTCTATGTTCCCCCCTGTGTTGGTTGAGGTGGAGCTTAGCTCCAGCAAGCTCTCGTCCGCGACTGCACACTGAGACCAATGATACCAGGTCTCCCCATTCCCCTTCAGACGGACCGCACTGGTGGTTCGGGCAGTTACTTCGAATGGTCCGGTCCACCTTGGATCTCTCCACTTTCGCTTGATGACCTTCAACCACACCGCCTTGGCATCGGGGACGGACCTGTCCTCCGCTTTCACCCCCTCTCCAACCTGTTGTGTGAAACTAGACACAAGAGCTTTTAATTCTTTCCAACATTCAATATGTTTTCTGTTACTCTTTATACTTTCTTCCGCCGGGACTGTTGTCCAGGGACCTGGAAACTGTCGTCCTGTCAACAGCTCATATGGTGTGAACCCTGTGGATTGATTAACACAACATCTTATTATCATTAATGCAATGGGCAGGGCTGCCACCCAATTTAGCCCCGTCTGAGCAGAAATTTTAGCGATTTTATCCTTCAAGTTTAGATTCATTCTTTCTACCTTCCCCTGCGACTGGGGGTGATATACAGTGCCAAATCTAGGTTGCAACCCCAGCTTCTGTTCTACCTCTGCCAAATCTTTGTTTTTGAAATGAGTCCCATTGTCTGATCTAATTCTCTTAGGAAAACCATGCCGGGGGATGTAATGATTGATTAAACACTTAATCACACTTTTTGCATCCTCCCTTTTTGTTGGCCACGCTTCGGGCCATCCCGTCAGAGCATCTACACTTACCAGTAGATATCGAACTCCTCCTGGCCCTGAATTAATCATGTCAGTGAAGTCAATCACAATCTCTTCACCTGGTCTCTCTGGGATGGGAAACTTACCTGCCTCCGGTTTAATCACTGGCTTTGGATTGTGTCTCCCACAGATCAGACACGTCCTGGCTTTTTCCTTAATCATATCCTTCAAAAAGGGATGCCACCAATGGCACAGATGTCTCCCCATGTGGGCCACACCTACAGGACCAAGCCCATGCACTTCGGCAATCTTCTGTTTTGCCAGGTTGGCGGTCAACACTGGTCGTCCGTCAGGTCCTCGCCAGAGACCTCCTTCTTCCCAGGCTCCTCGACTCTTCCAGACCCCCTTTTCTTCCGGGGCCGCCGCCTCTTGGGCTTTCCTGGCCTCCTCTAGCATGTTGACTCCTTGTTCTTCCTCCACAACTATTTGCACCATTTGCCGTGATGCTTTATAGCCTGCTGCCTCTTTCGCAGCTCGATCGGCTTCCTGATTTCCTCTGGCCACCATGCCAGTCCCCGCGGAGTGACCTTTACACTTTATGATACTCACCTCCTCTGGATCTCCCAGGGCCTACTCAAGTTCCTCCATTTCCTTTTTGTGGTAGATTGGTGCATTCTCAGCTGTCCTGAATCCTGCTCTTCTCCATTGGGCCAGCTCCACGTGAGCTGCTCCAAAGGCATAAGCTGAGTCCGTGTAAATGTTAACTCTTTTTCCTTTTGCAAGTCTTAGGGCTCGACTTAGAGCAATTACTTCTGCTCTTTGGGCTGACTGCTGTCCTTCAAGTCTTCCAGCCTCCTTGACTTCAAATTCAGCCCCTTTTCTGCAAACTACCGCGTAGCCTGCTTTCAATCCTTCCTCATCTCTGTAGCAGCATCCATCCGTGAACCAATCTTCAGCTCCTGTCAGAGGTTCTGCTTTCAAGTCTTCTCTTATCTTCTCATCAACTTCAGCTCTCTTTGTGCAATCGTGGGGTTCTCCTGCTCCCATTAAATCTGCCATGTTAATTCCTTCATGTGTGAAGGTCAAGTTGGGAGCGTCTAAAACTTTACACACTCTCTGTTGTGTGAGTGGTGTCATGGTGAAGGCTTGTGAGTTAACATATGCCACCACACTGTGGGTGGTCAGCACCTTCAACGGATGGTCCCTCACTACATGTGCTGTCTTTTGTATAATCTTTGACACCCCAATGGCATGCTGTGTGCATCCCGGGTGCCTTGTCTCTAATGGATTCAATCTGACGCTGACGTACATAAGTACATCTCTCCCTCCTCCTTTTTTCTGAAACAACACCCCATTAACTATCCCGTGTGTTTCTGAAACATCAAGATAGAAGGGTTGTTCATAATTAGGGATGGCAAGATCAGCCGATCTTGACAAGTCCTGTTTCAATGCGATAAACGCCGACTCAGTGGCCGATGTCCATGGCAGCTCAGCCTTCAAGTTTCGGACACCCACCGTTTTTACCAAATCCCTCAAAAGGGCTGTTTTTCCTGCATAATTTGGAATAAAGTGACGGCTGTATCCTGTTAACCCTAAGAATGAGAGCAACTCCTTAACCGTACGCGGTTTTGGATGTGTCAAAATCTGATCGCGATGGGTGTTTAGCAAACCCACTGATTTGTGAGCAATGACTCGGCCCAGAAATGTTACCTCTGGTTGGACCAGCTGCAACTTTTCTTTACTGACTTTAAACCCGCACTCCGCGAGTCTCTTCAGTATGGTGAGTGAGGCTGCCGTACATGCCGAAGCAGACGGAGCCGCAATGAGCAAATCATCAACATATTGCACCAATGAACACCCCTCTGGTAGGTGGCATGGCGATAGAGCTTCTTTAAGCACCTGGTTGAAAATGCCAGGGGAGAGTGCAAACCCTTGTGGCAACCGTGTGTATCTGTACTGTTGCCCCCTATATGTGAATGAAAAAACGTCCCTCAGAGACTCATGTAACGAGAGACAGAAAAACGCATTCGCTAGATCAATACATGTAAACCACTTCTGTTCTGGTGTTAATGCCGTCAATGCTGTGTATGGATTTGGGACAGGTATCGTGTCAGTACGTAAAATGGCATTAATGGCTCTTAAGTCATGTGCCATTCTGTACTTTCCTGTCCCGTGCTTCTCTACTGGCAAAATAGGAGTGTTCCAGTAGGATTGAGAGGGCTCAAGCACCCCTACTTTCAATAGCCCTTCAATGGTTTCTGCAATTCCCTCCTCAGCTTCTCTCTTTTGCCTATACTGTGGTTTCCAAATTGGCGTATGCGACTTCAGCTGGAACCAAACAGGCGAGCAAGTTGCCTGGCCCACATCCGTAGACCCTGATGACCATAAGGTGTCAGGAAGAGTCTGTTAAGGTTCAAAAATATTGGGGGTGGAGACAAGAGAAAAACCACAATAACAACACTGGTCCGGTCGGGTTGAGTCAAACGATGATTTAATGAACACACGCGTGGGAGATGGACACTGATGCAGACAGCCTCAAAATCTCAAAATGGTGGAGCATTGCTCAAACTTTTATAGCCTCTGGTGTCTCCACCTTATCATAAAACCTAAACATTTCACATGCCTTCTCTCACACAGCGCCTAAGCTACGACCTTGGCTCTCCGTTTATCTGCTCCTGCTGAGATGGGGCAGAAAACTCCAGCATGTTCTCTTCTAATCAGACAAATAAGGCGATGACTTTCTGCAAACAGTATTTCTTATAACTCAGCAGTATAATGCATCATAAAACAATATCATTCATTCACAACAAGTCAGCAGTTTAATTTAATGCAAATCAGTTTAACTAATGCAATAGTTTTCAGCTTCTTCTAATTCAGGAGAATAATGCAAACTAAAACTACATAATAATTCACAACCTTTAATTCGGGGTATAACATGGCATAAAATAATATTATAATCTAACAATTCCCCCTGATGAGGTCATTAGAATAATGACCTCACCAACACCCTTCAATTCAGTGTGGCCGGGTTCATCTCTTCTCGCTCCTGAGGCCCTTTGTCCCCCTGATGGGCGATCCTCGCATATCTGTGACCTCGTCTGGTGTCTGTTCCTTTCTCTGTAAGAGACAGAAAACCAAAACACCTCTCTTCCTAACCCTAATAATCTAATGTTGTTATCTACTGACCTTCTAGTGATTCAGAATTGGTTTAAAAACATTTCAGAATGTCCCAGGGACTTATTCTAATCATATCCTATGTGTGTGTAAGCGTGTTTGCATTTAGCCCTCAGCACTCAAAGTCAATACCCGCAATATATCAATCCGGACAGTCACGCCGAATGAAGCTTATGACCTTCAAAAGACCAATGCCAACTCGTTATAAGCACATTTGCAAAGTGTGTCTGAAAATTATTGAAACCCCTCCTTTTAACAAAAGACAAAGAAATTAACAAATCTTCTAAACGCTATTCAGTTCATTTCAATGAGTAATTATTAAACATGAAAGTGATAGTTTATGCTTTTTCACTGATTCTCTAACAGGTCCGTCTTCTTGGACCGCTATTAGCTTAAGCTTTACCATACCTAAGGTATTAAAGACACAAATGAAGTTATAAAATGTTCAAATAATCCTTGTTTGATGTTAAAGCTCAACTTCCCCTCTCCCCCTTTTTTTGACACATTCCAATGTGTCAAATCAACGGAGCTAGAACATTCAAAAAAAGTTAGGCCGCTACAAATTTTCCCAGACCCCTAAGGTGATCTGCGTGTAATGTTCTGACTCAGGTATTTAATATTTTAATAAATGTCGTTTAATTAACTGCCGCTATTTAAACTAACCTTAAAGACATAATTGAAGAAAAGATCACAAAGAATAACATGATATCAGTGTTTTGTAAGCGCGTGCGGCCTTCTATGCTCGAAGCCTTTTCCCTCAATAGATCAGTCAAACATTCGCGCTGACTGTAGCTTTTAACCCTTATTAACTTGAGCACAACTCTACAATGAGCAACAAGTTGCAATATGTATGAAAATGATCATGGTTACACCTGCAATGAAAAATTATATCATTATCCTAACACCTGTAAACAGAAGATTCATCAGAGGTTATAACAATCACAGGAACACAGATGTTAGTATAAGGTCAAAAGCTTCAATAAATGATCATCGATGCAATGTTTGTTGCATGATTCTCATACAATAATAATGCTGATATTAAAATAACAGTAAAACACCCCCTTTTGTCCCGTTTCACTTGACACCTAAACGTTTATAAATGCCTCTTTTATTCTTAATTTTATTTCCCCCTTTTCTCCCCTTTTTGACCACAGCAGGGGGATCTTAGTTTTAAATCAGCCATGAATCCAGCTCACCTGATTCATCAGTGAGCTCCACCATCACTGGCGTCTGACAGGGTGGCGCTGCATACTCTTCCTTTAATGTCACTATTTTCAACCTGTTAATTAGAGTGTTTAAACCTGAAGTCGACTGCGTCCACAACAAGTCAATACAGCTGTAAATGTGGCCAATTACCAATCTATTACCAATCAATAACAACAGATAACTTCTATTTTATGCATGCTTTTAATCAACCACTCACCCAGAGGATCTCCAATCCCAGGAAATTCCTTCTCCTCATTTAATGAGTCTGTCCTCCTTCCATGCCCTGGTAACTGGTCCATCCAGAGCCATATGATCTCAAATATTGTTAGGTATGGCTGTGTGCAGACAGGAATTGGACCCAAAGTGCAGACTCCGGAGACAGAACTTAAACAAAAAACAGCTTTAATGCTGAACTCAACTCAAACATAACATAACTGGAAAAAGATCAAAAATAAACTAACACCGGCGGATTGACAGAACACACAGCAAAATAAACGGTAGATCGCGACACAGACACCAAGAAACACAGGGCTTAAATACACAGAAGGAGCAATCAGGGAATGAATAACAGGAGGGAAACACAGCTGGGGCAAATCAGAACTGACGAGACAAAAGGAAGCGTAAACTGAACACACTGAGAAAAGACAGAGACCTTCAAAGTAAAACAGGAAACACATAACACAGACTCACATGCAGGCACTACAGAGGGAACAGAGACGTGGGACCAGGGCAGACAAACACTGACTGAACACGGGGATAAAGGAACTAAAGATACACATAGACGCAAACTAGACAAGGGGATGCAGGTGATAGGGGAGACAGAGTAACTAAAGAAGACAGAGACATAAGCCATTAGATAGAACTCAAAGAAACCAAAAAACTAGACAGTATAAATAATATAACTCAAAAGCCCTGGGTCGACGACCCAGGCATCCTAACAGTACCCCCCCCTTAAGGGCTGGCTTCCAGACAGCCCAAACCAAAACATCAAAAAAAAACAAAAACAACCCAACCAGGGTGGGCGGCGGGGGAAACAGGATGGAGGGCTCGAAACAAAACAAGGAGCCAGAGGCCACAGAACAAAAAAAGCGCAAACACTGGAGCCCGGAAAGCAACAGAACAAAACACAGAAACAAAGTCCAAAACAACAGCACCAAGGCCCAGGCAAAGTCCAAAAGCAAACAAACAAAAAACTCATGAAAGGCGCAGAGGCCCAGGCAATAGTCCCAAAAAAAATTCAGGGGGCCGGCCCAGAGGCTGATGGTCCAAAAGCCCAAAAAACAGTTCAGGAGGCCGGCCAGGCAGAAGGCACCGGTGGCGACGGAGCAGGTCAGGAGACCGGCCGGGCGGGAGGCACTGGTGGCGGAGCAGTTCAGGGGGCCGTCCATGACGGCGGCGTAGGTCAGAGGGCTGTCCATGACGGCAACGACGTCCAGTCATAGGCCGGACAGAACGTGCAAGACGAGTGGGCCGGACAGGATGTGCAGGACGTGCAGGCCGGACAGGACGTGCAGGCCGGGCAGGACGTGCAGGCCGGGCAGGCCGGGCAGGCCGGGCAGGACGAGCAGGCCGGGCAGGAACAGACAGCAGGGAGACCTCAGGAGCAGACGGAAATGAACACTCGGAGGCCGGACCAGGCGAAGCTGAACCCTCGGAGGCCGGACCAGGCGAAGCTGAACCCTCGGAGGCCGGACCAGGCGGAGCTGCAGAGTCAGAGGCCGGACCAGGCGGAGCTGCAGAGTCAGAGGCCGGACCAGGCGGAGCTGAACCCTCGGAGGCCGGACCAGGCGGAGCTGAACCCTCGGAGGCCGGACCAGGCGAAGCTGAACCCTCGGAGGCCGGACCAGGCGGAGCTGCAGAGTCAGAGGCCGGACCAGGCGGAGCTGCAGAGTCAGAGGCCGGACCAGGCGGAGCTGCAGAGTCAGAGGCCGGACCAGGCGGAGCTGCAGAGGCAGAGGCCGGACCAGGCGGAGCTGCAGAGGCAGAGGCCGGACCAGGCGGAGCTGCAGAGGCAGAGGCCGGACCAGGCGGAGCTGCAGAGGCTGGTGGCGGCTGAACGGGCTCCTCGGGCCCTCCAGCGGAGACAAGTGGCTGAACGGGCTCCTCGGACCCTCCAGCTGACGAGGCGTGAGGCTGAACGGACTCCTCGGACCCTCCAGCGGAGACAGGCGGCTGAAGCGGTTCCTCGGACCCTCCAGCGGAGACAGGCGGCTGAAGCGGTTCCTCGGACCCTCCAGCGGAGACAGGCGGCTGAAGCGGTTCCTCGGACCCTCCAGCGGAGACAGGCGGCTGAAGCGGTTCCTCGGACCCTCCAGCGGAGACAGGCGGCTGAAGCGGTTCCTCGGACCCTCCAGCGGAGACAGGCGGCTGAAGCGGTTCCTCGGGCCCTCCAGCGGAGACAGGCGGCTGAACGGGCTCCTCGGGCCCTCCAGCGGAGACAGGCGGCTGAACGGGCTCCTCGGGCCCTCCAGCGGAGACAGGCGGCTGAACGGGCTCCTCGGGCCCTCCAGCGGAGACAGGCGGCTCAACGGGCTCCTCGGGCCCTCCAGCGGAGACAGGCGGCTGAAGCGGTTCCTCGGACCCTCCAGCGGAAACAGGTGGCTGAAGCGGTTCCTCGGGCCCTCCAGCGGAGACAGGCGGCTGAACGGGCTCCTCGGGCCCTCCAGCGGAGACAGGCGGCTGAACGGGCTCCTCGGGCCCTCCAGCGGAGACAGGCGGCTGAACGGGCTCCTCGGGCCCTCCAGCGGAGACAGGCGGCTGAACGGGCTCCTCGGGCCCTCCAGCGGAGACAGACGGCTGTGCAGCTAAGTGACCCCGTGGCTGAGCAGCTGATGCAAAAAACATAGCCCCAGAATAAATAGTCCCATGGCCCGAAGAAAAAGAAAAAGTGTCCTTTCTGCTCACCACAGCTGGTTGTTTTGACATCCCGGGGTCCAGCTGTGGGGTGACACGCCGGTGGTGCGGCCGCCGCTTCCTCCTCGGTGATGGCTCCAATGGGCCGGGCAACTCCAAGTCCGGTGGGCTGGGCAGCACATCTTTCTCCGAGTTGGGTAGGTGAGCGGTAGCAACAGGGGGATGCAGATCAAGCTCATTAAGGAAAAACTCCTGTATGAGTGGGTGAAGTGAGTCCAAAAGCCAGGGGAGACCAGAAACCAGTCGCTGTAGCCGGTTCGCCACAGCACGCTGAAATTCCTCCCCAGAATGAATCAGCCACAGGTCACATAATTTATCCACTGAATAAATTATATCCTCCCTGAGCTCTTCAGACGGGGCGAGTACTGCTGGGTCCATGTTCTGGTCGCGATCTTCTGTTAGGTATGGCTGTGTGCAGACAGGAATTGGACCCAAAGTGCAGACTCCGGAGACAGAACTTAAACAAAAAACAGCTTTAATGCTGAACTCAACTCAAACATAACATAACTGGAAAAAGATCAAAAATAAACTAACACCGGCGGATTGACAGAACACACAGCAAAATAAACGGTAGATCGCGACACAGACACCAAGAAACACAGGGCTTAAATACACAGAAGGAGCAATCAGGGAATGAATAACAGGAGGGAAACACAGCTGGGGCAAATCAGAACTGACGAGACAAAAGGAAGCGTAAACTGAACACACTGAGAAAAGACAGAGACCTTCAAAGTAAAACAGGAAACACATAACACAGACTCACATGCAGGCACTACAGAGGGAACAGAGACGTGGGACCAGGGCAGACAAACACTGACTGAACACGGGGATAAAGGAACTAAAGATACACATAGACGCAAACTAGACAAGGGGATGCAGGTGATAGGGGAGACAGAGTAACTAAAGAAGACAGAGACATAAGCCATTAGATAGAACTCAAAGAAACCAAAAAACTAGACAGTATAAATAATATAACTCAAAAGCCCTGGGTCGACGACCCAGGCATCCTAACAAATATACATACCACAAGCCAAACCACACCCTGGTCACACCAACCCTCTCCCGCCCCGAAGATGTCCAATGCCATCCTCGTATGGACTGTCAAAAGTGGCTTTAACGCTGACTGTTCTGACAATCCATCTCATACTTTTCCTGGTCAGATTTGCCAATCTCTGCACCAGGGTTTTAAACGTTTCGCCATTTTCATTAGGTTTTATGTTTTATTTAGTTTCGACTCCAGATTTTCAATTTTTGCCAGTTGTAATTAGTTTTTACCAATTCTTTGCTAGTTTAGTCTAGTTTTTATTTTCTGAAAATCCTTAGTTTCAATTTAGTTTTATTTGTGTTTTGCAAAAAATTAAGTGTAACAAAATCTCAGTTCCATCATATCAATCATGCTCTTCTGGTTATCCTTGGGTGTTGAGACTAATAACTATTAACTCTTGCCGCACCAAGTGGTCTTAATTTTAGTTGAAGTCAATTGATAACCTTTTCAAGGCGATTGTTTCACACATTTATTTAGATGTCCCAGTCCTGTTATCTCGGGATACATCACGCTGCCTTATCTGGGGTTAGCTGTTTTCTTGGGATGCGAGTTAAGTGGGTGAGCTCTTCAGAGAGGGGGAGTGTGCTCCCCCTGATGAGGTCTTCTAGGTAAGCTAGGTCAACCTTCTTGTGTGAGCTTTTCAAGTGCACTTTAAGGTTAGTGGGATTTTTAGTTCCATAAATGTCCCTCATAACCCCCTGATGACCCAGTAATTCATTTTTTCGCACTATAGTACACATTTAGTTTTTTGCTTGTAGCTCTCATACTCTACTTGCCACTCCTCTAAGTCCTGATGTTTCTTAGAGAGGACAACAGAACCTTTAAAATTATATCCCATGTGTGGGGGTATGGCCTTGCCAATTGTTTTTCCCACCTTTTCAAAATGGCTGGCGTGCACAAGCACATTATATGGAAGAAAGAAAGGTAAGCTTGATATTTACATTTAAAATGTTTTGTTAAACTCAGATTTTTATTTTATTCAAAAATAAACATCTAGTAAATAATTTCAGGGGTCTTTAAGAATTAGGCTTATTTACTTTCACAGAGAACATGACTAATTTATTAATGTGTGCTCTACACATTGGGACTTTATATTTATATTTATTTCACTTTTTCCTAATAGACAACTTTTGACAAAGGCGGAGAGAATTCTTAACAGAATTATTTAGGGAGATTCAAACAGATTTTTCAAAATATGAGAGGGTCAGGACCCACTAAAAGCCACACAAAGATTATCGAGATGCAGTGGCAGATGTAATAGAGAAAGACACAGGGCCACCTGAAATCTGTCATCCTATCTGGTGCAAAACCAACATGTAGTAGAATCTGGAATTTTGATTTTGAGTTATTTCATTTGTTGTCTTTAATAATAATAATCTTCTCTGCACCCTTGAATAAACATAATTAATATGATCAACATTTTGCTGCTTGTTATTTCACCATCTTATTGAATCAAATACTTCATCCTTATGTGGTTTACGACATTATATTTATCTAAATCTCCACTTTGTCTCTAAATGTTTGAAGAATTTTTCGAGTTCGGGGTCAAATTTTGAGAATTTGACCATAAATGAAAGTTATGGCGTTATCACCCCCTTTGGGGCTTACCTTTTCCAGTTTTGATGATATTCCTCCCCGTTCTTTATTTTTGCAAGTACCCCTCCTCGGTGGCGAGAAACTGTTGGTGTGATCAAGTGGGTGCTGTAAAAACAAAAGCTCAGGACAGAACAGTCACCAGTCATGTACTTCATTCAAAATTAACAAATATCAAGCTTCACATTGATCCTCCGGGTGTAATGGTGCATTTTAATTTGCACTTCTCCAAACTAAAAACAATATTTTCTTCATTTTACTCTTGTCCTTGTGCAGCACCACCCCTCAGCACATGCCCCTGTTATTTAATCTTACTTTTAAAGTGTTGACTACTTCAAGAAAGCGCCCAAAAGGCGGGGACCAGTGTTTATCATTACATATCTCCATTTTGAGTGTGGCTGTCTATGATTCCCCTATTATTCATAGACCTCGGTGGAGGGTTTTTTGTTTGTTTATTCTTTATACAATTAATTGACTCTCTACAGTGACCCACTATGGTTAATAATAACATGCTCAGTCATGAGTGGGATCAAACCTTTTCTTCACTTTAGCATTTAACATTCCCAACAATATAATGTGATACATTAATTAAAACACAGCTAATAAAACACAATTTTCTTAATGCAAACATCAGTAACTCAACATTAGCAACCAAAGGGTTCAGTCTGCATTTCACACTGCTGTGAAGCTACAGCTCTTTAATCTCTGTCATCTTTCTTTTCTTGCAAACAAAACAAAGCAAGACAAAACCTCCACCCTTCTTCTACAGGCTGGGTGAATTGTTGTGGACATTCACTAATCCTAAAGTCGGCACCGTTTTTGTCTCAGTATCAAGTCAGTTAAACTTTTAGTCGTCAGTCCGTCACAGTCCAGTCATGCATACCTCCACACACATTTATACCAGATATTGCTGATAATGGAGTCTCACGCGCAGCCTATTCGAGCCTCCATCACCAGCAAGATGACGTCATCATTTTAAAGGAAAACAGCTCCTTGTTTTTGGACTGGATTGACTCGCTGCAATCCTTTTAGGATCCGGAATTCTCATTCAATTAGTGTCCCATATCAGTGAATTTTCTCCCAAGCTCATTGTAATCATGGAGAAAAAATACTTTGTGACTGTTTTCAGTAAGAATATTTTATAGCGCTTTAAAGTTCAACCTCTCAGGTCTGGATTATAGAGCTGATTTGTTAAATCAGGAACTCACAAAATACCAAAATATCACCACCGGTGGATCACACCTCTCAGATGTTCTTATCTCAGTGCACTGTAACAAAAGCACAAACAAACGTAAACAATAAAACACTCATATAATAACAGATACTGGGGCCCATTGGAAACATGTCCAAAGATCAAACCATCTTTTTCTCTCTTAGAGAAAGAGAACAATCCAAACCTCACTGATAGAACCAACCTAGTGTCAAACAAAACCCAAAAATCAACCAAAACTTCACACACTATATTGTGTAGGCCTACAGGCACCGTAACTCCTTTTTTTCACTGACAAAAACATGTTGGATTGACTTGATTCAATAGTAGACACTGGTTACACACAAATTTTTTGCTTTGGCAAAAACTTAAACAACTGAGTCAAATCCACACAACCCTTTCATATTCTGTCCGAAATAAAACTCACATCATTCACTCATCATTTTCACTCTTTACCACTGCTCCTTATCAGGCTGTGTGAAGCACAGTACACAATTCAGTGGAGGCCTTAACCCTAGAACACTATCGCTATAAATAGTAACACGATCACTAATGCCGGGTGATTTATACCCGGTATAATATAACCAATGAACAGTAATCAAATATATCAAAATATGACAACACATGACAAATTAGAGTGGTCTTCTTTTACTTTCAACTGTGTCATGTCTAACAAAATGAAAAATAAAACTCCTAAAACAAAATAATGACTCTGGAAAGCAGGGGCCCGTTCTTCGTACGTCGCTTACTACATCCAAGATCAAATGACACATCCAAGATCAAATCATCGCGCTAACCGTGAGCTCGCTAATCCGGTTCTCCGAACACACCTGCTGTTGACGATTAGTACAGCTGGATGAAGTAATGTGACATCACTGGGTGTCGTAAAAGGGGCTACGCATCAATAGTAGAAACATTGATCGGCGACCCTCTGATTGGTCGGTGAAAATGTCGAAGGAGAGCGCTCGGTATTTTTCGGCAGCAGAGCAAGAACTCCTGAGTGAGGGATTTCAGGAGTTTCAGAGTTTAATCAGAATGCAAGGGAACACTTGCAAAAGCAAGGAGAGAGGGCTGGCAGAAAGTTGCTGACTAATCAAACTCGTAAGTAATTTAATAATAACAATAATAATGGAGTGGATTGATATAGCGCTTTTCAAGGCACCCAAAGCGCTTTACAATACCACTATTCATTCACTCTCACATTCACACACTGGTGGAGGCAGCTACGGTTGTAGCCAGGCTGCCATATCGCGCCATCGGCCCCTCTGGCCAACACCAGTAGGCGGCAGGGTAGATTTATTATATTACACTATATTATCCAATATTATATTATATTACATTATATTATATTATATTATATCCCCTTTCACATTAGAGCCACAACAGGACCCACTAGAACATGGGAAAAGTGAAATATAAGAATATTCTACAGAATGGTAATATTTATCACTTATATTGCTTTTAGTCTCTTGCAGAGAGACCCTGAAATACTCTGTATGTTTGTTCATAACAGCAACCAAGAAAAGGGCAGAGCAACAAAAGACAGGTGGTGGTCCTGCACCCCCTCGTCAACAAGTTGGTTAAGTAAATAATACCCTCACGGGAAAATCGATATCTCTCAATGAGCACACTGTCGCGCTGAGCTAAAGGATCCTGTCTGTCCCGCAATATACGCTGGATACTGAGGACTCTCCTTATTAATTTGCACCTTCCGCAATGGGTGGCTCGCGTATACGGACAGGACATGGCTGCGACAGGCTTCCCAAATCCACCTTCGCTTTTATAGCCGTGGTCTCTCATCTTGATTACACGAAGTGATTTACAATTACTACTCTGAAATATGAATTACATCTGTAATAATCACATACATGTAATAGAATGTTAATAGTACATTTCCCTTTTTTAGGAAATGACCTGTATGTATCTGTGTGACATCAATACAAGGATCAAGTGCTGCATTATCTTTAGTTACATTGATGTTATTTATTTATGGTGAAACAGTGGTGGAATATCGCTGTTGCTTTCGTATAAATGAAGCGGACATACCTGCGTGGCTGCGATCTGATCCTGTTTACATAAAGTAAGCCTGCTCCCGAGCAGGTTTACGCTTACGGCTCTGTTGCTATGACAGCAAGTCCCGGATGAGCTTCGGGGAACCGAACGATCCAAGATCACGCGAAATCGTCAACAATTAAATCCAGCTAACTTACTTAGCGAGGTACGAAGAACGGGCCCCTGGTCTTTGGTCCACCATTCCTGGGACATTTGAGACTTCCCTGGTGATGGCACAGGCTCCTCGACACGCAAACAGCTGCAGGAGTGAGAAATCATGTAAATGTATTTTCTCGGGTATAAATCACCCGGCGATAGTGTTCTAGGGTTAAGCCATAAATAGACATCACGCACAGACATTGTTTTCACAACCAAACTACTTTAGACCTTGTCCCCTAAATCTACACAGATGCCCTCTGTGTGGCATGAAATGCATTTAACCCTAGAACACTATCGCCGGGTGATTTATACCCGAGAAAATACATTTACATGATTTCTCACTCCTGCAGCTGTTTGCGTGTCGAGGAGCCTGTGCCATCACCAGGGAAGTCTCAAATGTCCCAGGAATGGGTGGACCAAAGACCAGCTTTCCAGAGTCATTATTTTGTTTTAGGAGTCTTATTTTTCATTTTGTTAGACATGGCACAGTTGAAAGTAAAAGAAGACCACTCTAATTTGTCATGTGTTGTCATAGTTTGATATATTTGATTACTGTTCATTGGTTATATTATATCGGGTACAAATCACCCGGCATTAGTGATCGTGTTACTATTTATAGCGATAGTGTTCTAGGGTTAACCAATAAACAATCAATGGCTTCTTATTGTTGTAACCGACTCCACATTTGGATGTTTGTGTGCCGTATTTGTTAGTAAAGCATTCTTCATTGCATCAGCGTGTGTGTGTGTGTCACTCTTTATTGCACAAGCTTGTAGATGTGTGTGTCATTTCTCACTCAATCAACGAGTGCATATGTTCGTATGTGTTTCTCTTCATTCTGAGTCAGTGCATGTAGATGTGTGTGTTTGTGTGGGTGTCTATGTTCATCACCTTCCTGTTCTGGTGTTCTGGGTAAACCACGGCCTGAAGCGTGCCCTGGGGTCCTGCCCTCCTCCTTTTCAGTCCGTTTGCATCCGTTGGTGCTGCTGCTCAAAGTTCTGTCCATACTGGTTCTGGCCCCAATTGAGGCAGGTCTTTTTCTCCAGTATCCTGCATCTTCTCCTTATTCCACTCCTCCTTAGCTTGACCCTTTTGCTTCTGTAGCTCCTTCAGGGTTTTGATACGCAGCTCAATCGTCTGGATGTCAGTGTCAAGCTCCAGTCTACGCTGCTGCTCCAGCTCTTCCTCTGTTTCTCCCAGCCAATTCAAGATTTTGTTCAGGTCAAAGTTCAGCTGCTGTCACTGCTGCTCGTTCTGCTTTGTTCTCATCTCCTTGCTGAGGCCCTGAGCCTGATGTCAAGTTGTGTGTCTGGGACTCCAAGTCTGATGGGTTCGATAATCAGCCAGCTCCTCCTGAGCCATGCTCAGTTTCTGCTCTGATGCCTTGAGCTCTTACTGAGAGGCAGAAACCTCACAATGTTTTCCGTCCACTTCAGATTGAAGTCCATCGATGTTTTCCTTGCTTTGCTCCACGGCCTTTTGCGGCTCTGCTTTTCGGCTCTTCTCAGAGGTCAGCTCCTGGCCGAGCCCCGACACCTGTGCCTTCAGCTTATTTTCTCCTGGTGTTTTGTCCATTCTGAGGTGCCTCCTGACCTCAGTTACTCCTCCTGTTTCTGGCACGCCCTTCTTGCTGCCCGATGGTCATTGTTGGTCCGTCACTGTCCTGCACAGTTTTAATGCAGAGTGGTTAAGGTCAGCATTGTTTTGCTCGGCCTCACTTTTCATCTGGGCTTAATGGGCGTCTCGTCACAGCTCTGTCAGCTGAAGCTGTCTTTTTCCATATGGCAAGAATGTAAAGAGTGTGTGAGAGGGGTGTGTCCGATCAGGCACAATGCTGGTGGCTTTGCGAGTGCCTCGTTTTCCAAATCCAGATGTTTATTTGTTAGTAGTGGATAAACTTTATTATTTAACAGCGGGTATATGTTAAGTTTCACTGCTTTACTTGCTGGAAAATCTTCACGTGTTCATGGGTGTAAGCTGTTTCTTCATTGCGTGTGTGTGCGTTTGTAAATGAGCTAATTTAACATTCTTTTCTCAAACGAGGCATTTCTCTAGCACGTGCCTCTCTCTCAGATTTCTCTGCTTGTGTGTGTTTTTGTTTCACCTTCTTGTTGTGATGCTCCGGACGCCTTCCCAACCTCCACAAGTCTGTTGGCCCCAATTTTATGTGTTAAAACTCCTCTTAATTTCTCCTTTAATTCTCTGCTAGCTGCTGTCTTTTCCACAGCTGCTGATTCTTGCTGAGTTTGGGTTCCATTACTATAATTTGCTTCGGCCACCGTGCTTGTGGGGGCAGTTGGTCCAGCCCCGTAGCCACCTGTATCAACACACTGAGAGATTTATTTAATATCATTTTCATCACTGTTAAATAGACTAGCAGGCAAGACGCCCACCTTTGCACTGCAGACTACATGCCAGTCTCCCCCCACACTCAGCTTTAAACCCAACATCATTCACACCCTAGTCATTCAAAACCTTATTTGTAATATCATCATCAGCAAAATCAGCGTTTTAATTACAGGCACGTATCATTGTTTGCAAATCAAAATTATAAAACTCAATAACACGCTAAACAGGAAGCAAAGTCCTCTGTGCGCGTCACAGCTCATTTGCATGTTCACACACAGTCTAAAAATAGCTCGCAGCGCTGCAGTGCGCTCTCGTCACACACAGGGTCACACAAAGCTCAGACAAAATTCTATTATTTTATATTACAAAACACGTCTTATATTTACAATCACTGACAGGCCTGACAGATTCAGCACCTAACAAATTTCGACAAATTTAAAATAACGGGTCTCACCGAAGAAAGTCTCACTTTTTTGTAATCAATCAAACAGTATCTGTTACTTCTGGGACAGTTTCTGACCTAACTTCTAAAATCCCTAACTCAATTTAACTTTGTCCAAACAAGCACATGACACCATTTAAAACGATGAGGAGACTCGGTACCTCCTAGCTTATTCTCGAGATGCCCTGTACCCCACAGCTAAGCCAAACTGAACTATCCCTGTTCGCCGACAGGTCAAAGCCGCGCGTCCACGACCAGGAGGGAGCGCAAACTCCGGGCTATGCGCTTCTTAGCAGACTTCTGGGCTGCCGTCCTATAATAATTTTCACCTAATCGATTTTGACAAATTTTACCATAACGGGTCTCACCGAAGAAAGTTAACTTTTTTACGACCAATTAAACAGTCTCTGTTACTTCTGGGAACAGTTTCTGACCTAATTTGCAAAACTATTAACCAGTCTCTGTTACTTCTGGGAACAGTTTCTGTCCTAATTTCCCTACCAAACTACCTGAGCCTTCAGCTCAATATCCAGGGACTCAAACCCAACATTTCTTTCATACTTTTTCAACTTCATTTAATACTCTTAAGCAACTTTAACTGCATAACACACGGTGATTCTCATCAAAATCAAAACAGACACTCTACCAGTAGTTTCAGTGAGTAGACTTTAATTTAGTCATATCCAATTTGGCACATTTTGGAAATAATTCAACAGGTAGTGCCTTACCTTTAGATAAGCCGGCTTATGCCCACTCACATCAGACCACTGGCTCGTGCCTGTCCGTTCGACAACCTCAGACCGTCCAAACTTTTAAATTCCACCCCAATACCACAGGACGAGCCCCCAAACTGTTACGAGTTCAAAATTGGGGATGGAAACAAGAGAAACACCACAATAACAACACTGGTCCGGTCGGGTTGAGTCAAACGATGATTTTAATGAACACACGCGTGGGAGATGGACACTGATGCAGACAGCATCAAAATCTCAAAATGGTGGAGCATTGCTCAAACTCTTATAGCCTCTGGTGCCTCCACCTTATCATAAAAAGCCTAAACATCCACATGCTTTCTCTCACACGGCGCCTAAGCTACGACCTTGGCTCCCCGTTTATCTGCTCCTGCTGAGATGGGGCAGAAAACTCCAGCATGTTCTCTTCTAATCAGACAAATAAGACAATAACCTTCTGCGAACAGTATTTCTTATAACTCAGCAGCAGTGTTGGGTAAGTTACTTTAAAATAGTAACTGAGTTACATTACTAGTTACTTCTATCAAAAGTAACTCAGTTACTTCAAGTTACTCGTTACTTTCAAAGTAACTAGTTACTAGGGAAAGTAACTTTGGTTTTACTCAGAATTCTCTTGTTAATGTGTTGCTTCCATAACTTTGCCAGTCTTCTAGCTTGCTTACTTGCCACAGTGCACTGTGCCACCTACCAATAGAAAGGAAAAGATAATGTGCATATTTCCACGAGAGAAATCCCACGCCTGGACCATCATTGACTGCTGCCATGATTCTAGCCTACGTCACAGCGTCATGTGCACCTTTTACATCCAACACAAAAACTGCAGTCGTGGTGCTTTCGATTGTACTCAGAACTTGGAAATTCTGCCTTCTGAATAGGAAGATGTAGGTAACACAAGACTGCAGATGAGCTGCATACAGGGCTGGACTGGGACAGAAAATTGGCCCGGGCATTTTGACTAGAGACTGGCCCACCATTATAGCAAAAATCATAAAGCCTTTGAATGAAAATAAACACTGTTGTGACAGTGATGTACACTGTTTTGATGGTATATATGCATCAATCTATCAATCGTTTGTTGTAAGACTCAGATAATTATTTTTTAAAAGCTAGACACTTTAAATGAGAATAAGAAAGAAAAGTATTTCTTTGTGCCCCCCTTTCCCTGTTAATGCCCTACCTGGCCCCCCTGGCAAAACTTTGCTAGATCCGCACCTGCACAGTTACCAGCTGTCAGCTACCTAAAAAAGGATCCTGGTGTTATTTGTCTCTCAGAAACAGTTCATAACTTCCCTTTAACTCATTCATGTCACCTAAAAGGTAAACCTGTTTCTCCATCACTTGTTCAGCTCTGATGATTCAGTAAGGACATCTCCTGGTTTCATCTTCATGTTTCCCTCTCACCACATATACAAACCGACATCATGACCAGCAGCTTTTTTACAGCTGTGGCTCCAGCAAACATCAGCTGATACTAGAAATTAATATTAAATAAATTCTAACAACAGCTGATCAAGCTTAAACGTGCTGCTGTTGTTTAGCGCAACATCTGCTGGTTTCCTCTTTCGGCGCAAAGTGGGCGATAAACAAACAAGAGAGCCGATCAGCTGATCATTGATCAGTTTCATGATTGAAGTAGAAACGGGAGAGGGAGGGGGGAGAATGAAAGAAGAAGAGGCAGCTGTGCAGCAAAGACACAGAATAACTCCAGCTTTGTGTCTTTTTCATTGTAGCTGAATTACGCGACAAACTGTTCCTTTTCACCTCAATAAGAAACGCGTAATATTTTCTCTGAATACCAGACGGGACGGTTGGCAACTCTAATAACTTATGAACAAAATAAAGTTCAACATCATTAACTTCATAGCACCCACCCAGCTGTATAGAAACTCGTCATGCTAGCTAGCACGCAGTACGGAAAAAGTCAGAATAACGAAAATAAACTCCACCTAAACTTGGTTCATATCTGACCCAGAGAGACTGCAGGTCACAACTTCTTACCTGAAGTTCAGTTCACACTTGGACCGGCGGCCGCCTCGGGTCTCTTTTCCTTCTGCGTCCCCTTTCCTTCATCCACCTGCTGCCTCCACCACTTGCTAATGTTACTGAATCTGTGGAAGCTCCGCGATAGCCACCACACGAAGTAACGAGTAACGACCCTATCTAAATCCCAGTAACGAGTAACGCGTTCCTGATTTTGGCATAATAACTAGTTACCGTGCTCGTTACCACAATAATAACGTAGTTACTGTAACGTGTTACTTAATAACGCGTTAGTCCCAACACTGCTCAGCAGTATAATGCATCATAAAACAATATCATTCATTCACAACAAGTCAGCAGTTTAATGTAATGCAAATCAGTTTAACTAATGCAATAGTTATCAGCTTCTTCTAATTCAGGAGAATAATGCAAACTACAAATACATAATAATTCACACTCTTTAATTCGGGGTATAACATAGCATATAATAACACTACAATCCCACACTCCCTAATTTGCCCACTCAGTAAATCTCACTCATGGCCAAGAAATTGAAATAAACCTTGTTTCTTTTTCTTTTTTTTTTTTTTTGTCCCGTTTGGATCTATAGCCATCAGAATTGTTGTCTTGAGGCCAAGAAAGATGCCAAGCGGATTTATTTTACCAAGTGGATCATCATGGCCTTGCCATATTGGTCCATTTGATTGACCTTTATTATAATTATGAATTTATTTTATTTTCAGTTGCAAACGGGACAGACATGACTGTGGGATAGGACAGGGGGAAAGAATGAAAGAAAGAGGGGGAGAGAAAGAAAGAAAACCAAAGGGGAGAAGAGACGGTGAGAAGGGGGGGAAGAGAGAAAAAAACAAACAAAAAAAACAAACTCCTGGGTCACCTGTATGGAGAAAAAAAAACAGAGGAGACAGCAAACAACAAAGAGCAACATAATAAGAAAATAAAAAGCACCATCACAATAAACTAGCTAGCCATAGATATCAATAGTTACTAAATAATAAACGATATTGTGCAACACTCAAGATAGACAGCGCACAGTGTGCTTTGAGGCAGCAGTCAAGAAAGCTTTAGTCCGCGTCTGTGAATACCCATGTGTACACCTGTGTGCATACCTGTGTGGATCAGCATGCTTGCATTCCAAAGGTTTCTCCATGTAAAGATCTGCTAGGGAGTGTGGGGAGCCACAGCCCTGTCCTTTATGGTATCAAGCAGGTATGGAGGAGATCAAAACTCCAGACATCCAGAGGCCCCCAGAACACAAGAGACCAAGGAAGACCCACAGAGGGGCAGCTGCGCCACTGTCCCAGTAAGAGCTAAGGAGAGTCCCAGATGAGGGCTCATTCAGCAGCCGCGGAGCAGAAGCCAGGGGGAGTTGCAGTGATGCGCCCGTGGGCTCCGCCAGCAGCCAGCTGTGCCTGAGTGACCGAGCCCCAGGCCGAGAGGCCGGGGGCACCCGACCTCCGAAATGGCCCGAGCGAGCCCCAATAAGCGGCTGCCAAGGAGTGAGCCGGTGTGTACCCGGACGCCCACCCCCAGATACAAAGAACCACCAACGCACCGACACCTGAGGGAGTCCGCCACCGGCAGGGGAAGTGGTGGTGGGTGGAGATAGGCCTCCAAACCTTGGAGGGCCCGAGATGTCCCCAGAGAGGTGGCGTCTGATACCCAACCTGACATATAGACACAAACATCCATTCCCACCCTTATGCTCTCATGTGCACTTCACACTCAACCAACGTGGAGACAGACATAAAGAGAAGCTGTATACACGATCACACTCCCCAAGCGTACTCTACAAACCGGGTCTAGGTACGCACCCAGACCCAGGTGGTGTTACCCTTTTCCCTGCGTTGGGGAGAGGCAGACCGCCCCGACTCCGCAGCAGCAGGGAGGCCCCACACCCCAGACCGCAGCCGGACGGCCAACTCCTCCTAGCCCCCCCCCCCCCCCCCCCCCCCCCCCCGCTCCAGCAGGCCGCAGAGAACGGGGGTGAGAGAAGACTCCAAACCTCCCTCCACCCGCTCATTGTAAACTGCACATTCCAGGGTGGCCTTTTGTTGTTGGCAGTCTGAGGTACACCTGTGCACTACTCATGATGTCAGATCAGCATCCTGATGTGGCACACCTGTGAGGTGGGATGGATTATCTCAATATGGCAGATGTGCCCACTACCACACATTTGGACTGATTTGTGACCACTGTTTGGGAGGGATGGTTATATTGTGTATCTGGGATGAATTTTAGGTCTCTACGTCCATCCCATGGGGAATGGGAGCAGTAACAAAGGTGTTGCGTTTATATTTTTGTTGAGTGTAATACTCTGAATGTAATACTCTAAAACCCACTGAATGTGGCCTGAGCTCAACCGGAGAGCCGCTGAGCTCCGGATGTTTTTATTTACAGCACAGCAGGAGACAGAGAGCGCACTTTGTAAATGAATACTTCGTATAGATGTGTGTTAGATACAGGTTCAACATGTCGGTCTTAAAAATACTGCGTCAAAAACTGTTGGCTCCTCTCCAACAGGAAGAAGTGTTACAAAACACACACAACTGAAACTCAACTTAGAACTAGAACAGCTAGATCTGAAACAAGTTAAAGTAGAAATAAAAACACAAACTAAAACTAAATTATTGAGAATGATCAATGAAATGATTTTGGAAAACTGATTAACATTTTACAGGAAATGGCCTGTTAGTGTTGTTAGTTTGGCTAAAAAAAAGACTGAGCCACTGCTTTCAAAAAGTTCAGTTTTTATCATAAAATCTACATTAATCTACGTCAGTCCAGCCTCTGACCCCATAAATATATAATAAATAAAAAACTGAAACAAGCAAACTCACCGTGGAAACTAACTGAAACTAAACAGAATTAAAAACACAAAGTGAAAAAGAAATGGAAATAAAAACTAATTAAAAATGACAAAACTACAACAACCTTGCTGTCTGTGGATATGTTTCGGGTGGAGGTTTCAGCCACCACAGACGTCTTCCTTCATTTGTCTGTAAGTCAGTGAGATCATTTAAAGATGGTTACATATCTGCCACAGTGTTAATTTAAAGTTGTCACCCTTCGTGTTCAGAGGCAGCAGGTGGAGGGACAGCAGAGGACTTTGTTCTTTAAAACAAATTTGATTCAGCAGGTCGGCCTCTGTTAACAATATCACGAACTGTCCGCTCAGACTGTTCACACTGAAACAAAGATGGAGGATCAAACATGTTTTACATTCCTCAGACTGAACAAACGTTACTGTATTAAGTTTAAAACACTGTTAATAAATCGGAACATTTAAAGATGCTTCAGTCACGGTTTTTATATTAATAGTAAGTCAGATGTTGAGCTTTGGCGTGAAAAAAGTTTTTCTTTTTTCCTGGTGAGGAAAAAAGTTTGAAAAAAATCAGTTTAAAGTTTTATATACATATTTGATTTTGACTCATATTTTAATACTAAAGTAAACCTTTTGTCTTCTGTCTGTACAAAATAGCAGATATTAAAGTGCAGATGTTACAGATGTTTATATTTTATTATGAAACAGAACAAATGAACAGTTTGGACAAACAAACGTTAACATGTAGATATTGTACTAAACTGCAGTGAATATGAACTCAAACTCTGACTTTTACAAGATTAAACTTTATAGTGACGTGTAGGAGAGGAACAGATGAACACGAACTTTGACATTTGAATACAAACGAGTGATTCTGAGCATTTTTTTCTCACCTCTCATCTTATAATATATTTGCTTATTCTTCATAAACAGTAAAAAAAATCAGATCAGTGGATCTATTTTACCGTTTTAATGGCAGAATGTGTTTATTCTTGAGGGGATCACTGTATATCACTACTGTTATAGTTTAATATTATTTCTGTACAACTGCTTGAGCAAAAAAGCTTAAAGTTTGAAACCAGGAGTTTAACTTTGATCAGAGTTTCCATAGTGAGTTAAAAATATTTGCACAGCAGCTCCGAGAACTTTTATCAATATTTCTTTGAATCCTCTAAATTTCATTCATAGCTGTTGGACTGTTCATAGGTCTCAATAAAGTTTGTTTCAAAAGAAAAAGACTGACACAGACACGTCATCCGTCTGTGTTCATGTCACATGAAACTTAGTGGAAAATTCCTTCTTATGCTGCATTCAGGAGCACCAGTAAAACCTCGGTTCTCCAGAGATTAGAAACACTTTGGGTCACGTGAATGGCGGCCATGAAAACGACCTTCTTGTATCAGAACCAAGAAATGTTGATTTCTCAGGAACATTACTGATAATTAAGAGTTTAGAGAAAGACACAAACATATTTATTTTAATAAAAGCTGAACCTGCTCAGTGGAAAAACAGAAATGTGTTACGGCCCTAGCAGGACCTCCTCCTGAAGGTGCCTGTGTGGGCGTGTCCTTCAATGTTTTCTTAAATGGTGATAGCGGCTCGTCCGTCTCTGTTAGTTGAGCTACTTTAATAAAACTCTTTAATTTAACCCCTTTGCCTTCTTGTCTCCTTTTTCTGACCCGGACACTTTTTGTTACTTCCCCCTCACCGCCTAGACCCCTCAGGGGAACGTAACAAATGAGACGAGATTAAATCTGACATCACAAAGTTAAACTGTCAGAAACTCTTCTGAAAATCTGCCTCCTCCCCCCTGTGCTGAGCTTCAGGTGGAGTCCTGCCTCCTACCAGGACGGCTGTAAGTTTGCTTTGTTTCCTCCTATAACAGTTTGTCTTTAGGAACTTTAGGGGCTTTTTCTCTCCTCATGAACATGATGTGAGACAGAGGACAGAGCTGCTTGTGTTCTGCTTTTTTGGGTTTCCCTCAATAAGCTGCTCCCTTTATGTTCTCCTGTATCTAATGTCAGCATGTGAGTCATCTTCAAACACAAGCTGAACATGTTTTCATGGTAGCATCGGTAGGATTCATGGAAAAAGCACTGATTCAGGTCACTAACCAGGTTCAGGGGGATGACTGGAGTATTTCCCAAACAGAGACATCCTGCGGGGACCTTTGTTCTCTTGTAGACTCTGATATTGTTTCCAATGTTTCCAATAACAAAAGAGAAAATCTGTTTGATTCATTTTTCTTTCTTTCTTTTGTAGATATAGAGATATACCTCTAGGTTAGATTTATTTCTCTGAACCTCCACAGCTGCAGGTGGAGGAGATGGTGTCTCCATCAGCAGATTCAGTGGAAAGGCCGGACTTAAAGGAGGCTTCAAAAGGCTTCCAGACAGGATGAACTGGGCTAAGTGAAAGAGAGGATAGAAAGGATTGTTTTGAACTTTGAATCATATCATATAAAATCATTCCTGTAGTCCCAGAATAAAAACATTGTGACATTTGAATGTCACAGCATATCTGAGTGAAGAAGAAGTCAGTGTCTTCAGCTTGTATAAAACAGCCTCAATTCACCAAAGACATCTTGCTTAACTATAGCTGACAGCCAATAAGCAGATTTTTAGAGCCCAGATCTAAAAATGTCTAAGAACAGTTGGTTCATAGACTCTTGGTCTGAGGAACAGAATATAACAACACACTACTTAATCTAGTGAGTAACTAAGTAATGTACTGCATTACTTTTAAGAAAAGCAAGAAGAAGAACCAGAACAGAGAAAATCAGCATGTGAACTTTACCCTGACTCAGTCTGAGCAGTCAGACGGCTTTTTTTTTTTTGGAGTAACACATTAAAGGTGTGACACACACACTTAAATCCAATCTGAAGTGAGACTCAAAGTTCAGTTTGTACATAAACAGTAAAAGAAACTGCATTTACAGTATTTCACAGAACTGAGTACACTGATTTTCCTGCCTCCATCAGTCTGTGGAGGAGGTGGAGCTGCTGCTCTCACTGACACACTGACTGCAGAATGAGCTCAGCTGCTGTTCCACAGTAACTGCTGCGAGGTGGACACATCTGTTGGACCATAACCAGTTACTGTGTCAACAGCTGTTGCAGGTCAGCGGTCTTTATAATTACAGTGCAGGTGGATACATATCATGGATGGCGACTTTTGTTGTGATTTGTCGCTATATAAATAAAACTGAATTGAATGTAGTGTAGAACTGAATTAAACATGCTGACGTTATCTGTTTAAAATCCTTTATTACAAATATTGGATCTGCTTCAACAGGAAGTAATTATGACAACAATACAAAGGTTGTTGGGTTTGATATTTAGACTGACTTAATTAGATAATGGTAAATGGCCTGTATTTGTACAGCGCTTTACTAGTCCCAAAGGACCCCAAAGCACTTTACACATCGAGTCATCCACACATCGGTGATGGCAGCTACATTGTAGCCACAGCCACCCTGGGGCGCACTGACAGAGGAAACATTCCACAACGTCAACACAACATCAACACAAGTACAGAAACAAACTGTCACTTCTAATTTTTCTTATTAATAGTGAATCAGTGTGTGTCAGTGAATGCATCGTGTGTGCTTCAGGCTCCATCTAGTGGACTGATAGCAGAGCAGCTGATGGCAGCTTCCTCTGCCTCACACTGCTGTCTGACTGCATCCAGCTGACACTGAGATGAAGCAGGAAAGAAATAGCTGATGGTAAATGGTAATCCATAGGACCATGGATCATCCATAGGACCCCAAAGCGCTTCACACTGCATTCAGTCATCCACCCATTCACACACACATTCACACACTGGTGATGGCAGCTACATTGTAGCCACAGCTGCCCTGGGGCGCACTGACAGAGGCGAGGCTGCCGGACACAGGCGCCACCGGGCCCTCTGACCACCACCAGTAGGCAAACATGGGGTTAGTATCTTGCCCAAGGATATTTGGCATGCAGCCACGATGCAGCCTGGGATCGAACCACCGACCTTCTGATTAGTGGCTGACCTGCTCTGCCACCTGAGCTACAGCCACCCTAAAAATATATTTGGACAACACACATGATGAAAGGAGGATTTCAGCTGCTGTGCACATGAATGATTTGTGTTTCCTCTGCAGGTAGAAAGTGTGTGTGAGCTGATGTGAGTCATGTGACCTGGTTTCTAGGTCACATGACAGGTCAGAGGTCAGCGACTGTAACTCAGTTCCTCCTGTTAATGTGAACTCACTGAGTGTTTGTGGTTTACCTCTCAGACTGACTGAAGATGATGATGGAGGAAGAGGAGGACAGAGCAGAGTCTGCAGGGTCCAGCTGTCCGTCTGTGAGGAGTGACCGGTCCAAACCTGAACCTCTAAACTTCAGTGGTGAACCTGGAGCAACGAGGTCAGAGAGCTGAACTCACTGAGTAACAGAAATAATTCTGCACTGACATTATAATCAGTGTTGACTCTGGTTGATTGTCTGACTGTGTTTGTGAGCTGAGAGGAAATGAAAATGAGTTTGTAACAAAAATCAGTTTTGTCCAGTTTTCCTGTAATAAGCTGAACTCTATTCTAAGAGGATGTTACTGACAGGAAACAGCTGCATTATCTGCAGTCTGTGTGATCACAGCTGCTTCAATCATGTTTGTGTCTGCAGAGGTCAGAGGTCACAGTCTGCAGGGTCCAGCTGTCTGTCTGTGAGGAGTGACCGGTCCAAAGATGACGTTCCAGACTTCAGTGGTGAACCTGGAGCCACGAGGTCAGAGAGCTGTGATGACTCCTTTACATGTTTGTGTTTCCTGGATAAATATGACCTGAAACATCCTCAGATTGTTACAAAGATTCATTAAAAAGAAAACAATGAAAGAGAAAAGATCCAAATGTTCCACTTGGTCATTTGCTGTTTGAGGACAGTGATGCTCATATCTGTGGGGAAAGTGTGACCTGAGTGGGTTCATGTTGGTCTTTAAAGAACAGAGCTGCTCTGATTCTCTTTGTGTCTGATCTGTTAAACAGTCTGAGAGGTCACACAGAGACCCAGCAGCTAAAGCCTGGATCATACTGGCTGCTGTTACTCCATCAGGACAACACTGAACCACAGTGGTGTGGATGTAGTGGATAAATCCCACCATACTGATGCTCAGAGTTAATCACAGGGAACAAAACCAGATGTTACCTTCAGATTGTGACCTTTGGAGTGGACGATGCAGATTTCAATAGAGAATAAATGTTGTTGTTTTTCAGCTGTGAAGAAAGAATCTTATTTTCTGAACTTAAGAATTTATGATGCTGGAAACAACATGGAGACTATAACACAACATTTCCACTGTGTTCATAGAATGAATGTAAAACTGTCAGACATTCATTAAATATGCAAAATGTCTACAGAAGCATCAGAGGGTCAGACGTGAAGCACTCAGTGATTTTGATCAAATGACTCATCAGTTATTGATCTGTACTACACTGATCTACCACGTTAGTAAAGCTGGTGTTCTGGTGGTGGAGGGAGACTCGGATCATGTTCTGGTTTTGGAGCAGTGATCTGCTGATGGTTCAGTTTGATGAGCTTCTTCAAAATCATCCCTGACATCACCACTGAAAGGACGTCCATGAAAACAGACTGAAAATTACTGATATGTTCACAATCTGAGAGTCTAAAACTTGACAGACTTGATTCAGATGAAGTTATTTGAGCAGAAACTCCTGGATCTTTATCCTGTGTTGATCTAATCCTTCATGGTTCCTCCACAGAGTGGACCAGCAGAGCTCAGAGGTTCCCAGTGGTCAGTCTGCCCAGCAGCATCAAACACAGCTGGACTCCATATTTATGGTCTGTACATGTACAACAACTACTGTTACATCTGTTCTGTTCACAGTCGTCTCCATGGTGCTCTTTGTAGACCAGTGGATCGTCAGTGTGTCCAACATGGATCTGATGTTTGGCTCCATGATTTCAGTCTGATTGGCTCATTCATAAATATTCTGTTCCAGCTGCTGGAGGACAACATCATCACTTTTGTGAAGAACGAGCTGAAGAAGATCCAGAAGGTTCTGAGTCCAGGTTACCCAGAATCCTTAGAGAGGAGCAGCAGCAGAGAGGCATTTGTGAAGATCACAGTGGACTTCCTGAGGAGAATGAAGCAGGAGGAGCTGGCTGACCGTCTGCAGAGCAGTAAGAGGATTTATCTAAAGATTTAAGCTGCTGGATAAATGAACATTTACTGATGTCTTATGAGATGGAGCAACGTGTTTTAAAGATTCATTCTTTTGGAATTGAGTGTTTGTTTTTCTTCTCATTCAGAACTTCAAGCTGCAGTTTGTCATCGTAACCTTAAATCCACCCTGAAGAAGAAGTTCCAGTGTGTGTTTGAGGGCATCGCTAAAGCAGGAAACCCAACCCTCCTGAATCAGATCTACACAGAGCTCTACATCACAGAGGGAGGGACTGCAGAGGTCAATGATGAACATGAGGTCAGACAGATTGAAACAGCATCCAGGAAACCAGACAGACCAGAAACAACCATCAGACAAGAAGACATCTTTAAAGCCTCACCTGGAAGAGACGAACCAATCAGAACAGTGCTGACAAAGGGAGTGGCTGGCATTGGGAAAACAGTCTTAACACAGAAATACAGCCTGGACTGGGCTGAAGACAAAGCCAACCAGGACATCCAGTTCATATTTCCATTCACTTTCAGAGAGCTGAATGTGCTGAAAGAGGAAAAGTTCAGCTTGGTGGGACTTGTTCATCACTTCTTTACTGAAACCAAAGAAGCAGGAATCTGCAGCTTTGAAGACTTCCAGGTTGTGTTCATCTTTGATGGTCTGGATGAGTGTCGACTTCCTCTGGACTTCCACAAAACTACAATCCTAACTGACCCTAGAAAGTCCACCTCAGTGGATGTGCTGCTGATAAACCTCATCAGGGGGAAACTGCTTCCCTCTGCTCGCCTCTGGATAACCACACGACCTGCAGCAGCCAATCAGATCCCTCCTGACTGTGTTGGCATGGTGACAGAGGTCAGAGGGTTCACTGACTCACTGACCCCAGAAGGAGGAGTACTTCAGGAAGAGATTCAGAGATGAGGAGCAGGCCAGCAGGATCATCTCCCACATCAAGACATCACGAAGCCTCCACATCATGTGCCACATCCCAGTCTTCTGCTGGATCACTGCTACAGTTCTGGAGGATGTGCTGGAAACCAGAGAGGGAGGACAGCTGCCCAACACCCTGACTGAGATGTACATCCACTTCCTGGTGGTTCAGGCCAAAGTGAAGAAGGCCAAGTATGATGGAGGAGCTGAGACAGATCCACACTGGAGTCCAGAGAGCAGGAAGATGATGGAGTCTCTGGGAAAACTGGTTTTTGATCAGCTGCAGAAAGGAAACCTGATCTTCTATGAATCAGACCTGACAGAGTGTGACATCGATATCAGAGCAGCCTCAGTGTACTCAGGAGTGTTCACACAGATCTTTAAAGAGGAGAGAGGACTGTACCAGGACAAGGTGTTCTGCTTCATCCATCTGAGTGTTCAGGAGTTTCTGGCTGCTCTTCATGTCCATCTGACCTTCAGCAACTCTGGACTCAATCTGCTGGAACAACAACAAACAACCTCCTGGTGGTTTAAACCATCTGTCCACCAGAGTGCTGTGAAGAAGGCCTTACAGAGTCCAAATGGACACCTGGACTTGTTCCTCCGCTTCCTCCTGGGTCTTTCCCTGCAGACCAATCAGACTCTCCTACGAGGTCTGCTGACACAGACAGGAAGTAGCTCACAGACCAATCAGAAAACAGTCCAGTACATCAAGGAGAAGCTCAGTGAGAATCTGTCTGCAGAGAAAAGCATCAATCTGTTCCACTCTCTGAATGAACTGAATGATTGTTCTCTAGTGGAGGAGATCCAACAGTCCCTGAGATCAGGGAGTCTCTCCACAGATGAACTGTCTCCTGCTCAGTGGTCAGCTCTGGTCTTCATCTTACTGTCATCAGAAGATCTGGATGTGTTTGACCTGCAGAAATACTCTGCTTCAGAGGAGGCTCTTCTGAGGCTGCTGCCAGTTGTCAAAGCCTCCAACAAGGCTCTGTAAGTAAATATATGCTGATACATATAGCTTTGTTGATGATGATAACAGGCGGAAACTGATTTTTTCCATCAAAGATCCATATCCTAAAACCATAAACTTACACATTTGGAAAGTATAAACAAAAAAAGGAGAATGTTTGACCACAATATTTTAACTTGAATAAACTTTTGATACAGCCTTGAAACACTTAAGGAGCTTAAAATGTTTTGATCTAACAACCCACATCAAACACAATGGACATGTTCACAAAGAGATTGAATAATGGATTTATCTTCACTCTTTCCACTTTTTCAATAGTGTTTGTTCAAGAACCAAGGTTCAGCCCAATCACTTTTTTGTCATGGTCCTGGGTTGGTGACCCAGCGCTCTTAGTTATCATTTTCTAGATTATTTTGATGATGATTATTATTATTGTTTGAGTTCTATGTGTTATTTTCGGTCTGCCTTTGAGTCTGCGTCTCTGTCTGTCTATGGTGTCAACCCGTCTGTTTGTGAAGCTGTCTGTTTAGATCTGTGTCTTGTTTGGTTCCCCGTGTCTGAGTTTCCTGTTTTATTGTGAAGGTCTGTGTCTGATGTGAGTGTGTTCAGTTTACTTTTCCCCTGTCCCGTCAGCTCTGATTTCTCCCAGCTGTGTTGCCCTCCTGTCCGTCATCCCCTGATTACTGGTGTGTGTGTATTTAAGCCCTGTGTGTTCTCCTGCCTGTTGCCGGTTCGTCTGTATTACTCCGTGACAGTCTGTGGTCCACGGTGTCCTGTCCCTCGTCTGTGTCTCTCTGCCTCTCACCCCATTCTGGTACCCTCTCAGGTTTGTCATTTAGCTTTCCCAGTTTAGGTCTTTAGTTTTGTCTTCCCTCTTGCCTGTTTTGCCATCTCACCATTGTGTAAATAAAACATCACCAGCATTATCATCTACTGCCTGTGTTTTTGGTCCTTTCTCCCTTCATACCACATGGCTCGCCTCGGCAGCCGTGACAGTATGAACCGGCCAAACATGGACCCAGCGGCATTCGCACCTTCCAAGGAGCTTCGGGAGGAATTAATCGCTTCAGTTTCAAGATGGACTAATCTGTGGCTAGAGCATGAGGGGGAGGAATTTCGTCATGCTCTGGAGGCTCGACTACAGCGGCTAGTTTCCAATCACCCCTGGCTGCTGGATTCACTTCACCCACTCCTACAGGACTTCATCCTCAACACGCTTCACCTTAACCCCCCAACTGCGACAGCTGACCTGTCTGGCTTACCGGAAGATTCTCTCCCCAGTCCACCAGAGGACTCTCATCCAGACACAATGCGATCAGTCGGCTTCCCCCTCCTTCCGGGCAAAACAGCGGTCACGCCGCCATCATCCTTTGCTCGCCAAGCAAGCTCTCGGGGGTCAGTGAGAGTGACTGTTTCATGTACATGCAGCCCCCCAGTGGCCAGCTCACACCAGCCCAGGCTTTTTATAAAGCACTGGGAATCATCCTCATTCCACCCAGCCCATCCACCCCACAGCAGGAGCAGCCACTTCAGAGCTGCCTCATATCACCGCCCGCTTCCCCTGCCGCTCTCGCCCCTTCTCCCAGGCGGAAGCGACGTCCACTCAAAACCATTATGTCAGTCACCCTCAGTTCAGCCTCCTGTTCAGCAGCCACTAGCCCTGCATCCTGTGTCAGTTGCTCCACCTGTAAAACAATATAAGTCAATTCAACCCGAAAGACACTGTTCCTCGCCCATCCATTCTAAGCAGAGAGACAAACCTAATGATAATGTAATCATTCATAAAAAGCTGGCAAGTTCAGAGACTGTGACGCGCTCCAGAGCCTCCCCAGAGGCTGAGTTTTTGCCCTCAGCCCACTCTGGACCCCTGGAGGCTAAGAACCCAGCTGAGGACTGCACCCGGCTGTCACTGCCTGAGCAGAGTCAATGCTCTGGGCAGCTGAAGTCTGCTATGTGTTTGCCAGGGGCCACTGTGCCTGCTGGTTCTGTTCTGTCCCTGCCAGAGGTCCCCGCGCTTGCTGGTTCTGTTCTGTTCCTGCCAGAGGTCCCCGCGCTTGCTGGTTCTGTTCTGTCTCTGCCAGAGGTCCCCGCACCTGCTGGTTCTGTCCTGTCCCTGTCAGAGGTCCCCGCGCCTGCTGGTTCTGTCCTGTCCCTGTCAGAGGTCCCCACGCCTGCTGGTTCTGTCCTGTCCCTCTCAGAGGTCCCCGCGCCTGCTGGTTCTGTTCTGTGTGTGCCAGGGGCTCCAGTGCCCACTGATTCTGATACTGTTTTCGCTGGGGGGCCCGAGGAGCCCGTCCAGCCTCCTGCCTCGTCAGCTGGAGGGCCCGAGGAGCCCGTCCAGTCGCCAGCCTCCGCAGCTTCATCATCTTCGCCTGGTCCAGCTTCAGCTCCACCCACGCCGTTGCCGGTTCCGGCTTCAGCATCCTCTTCGGCATCCTCATCAGCGTCGCCTGGTCCAGCCTCCTTAGCTTCATCTTCGCCTGGTCCACCCTCCGCAGCTTCATCTTCGCCTGGTCCAGCCTCCGCAGCTTCATCCTCGCCTGGCCCAGCCCCAGCATCAGCTCCAGCATCGCCTGCAGTGGCCTCCTCTTCAGCATCACCAGTTTCGTTTGGCCCAGCCTCCGCCTCGGCTTCTGCCTGTTGGGTGTGGCTGTGTGCAGGCAGGAATAGGACCCAAGGTGCAGACTCCGGAGACAGAACTTAAACCAAAAACAGCTTTAATGCTGAACTCAAACAAAACATAACTGGAAAAAGGTCAAAAAACAAACTAACACCGACGCATTGACAAAACACACAGCAAAGTAAACGGTAGATCGCGACCCAGACACCAAGAAACACAGGGCTTAAATACACCGAGGGAGCAATCAGGGAATGCGTAACAGGAGGGAAACACAGCTGGGGCAAATCAGGCCTAACGAGACAAGGGGAAGCAAAACCAGACACATTAACATCAGACATGGACTTTCAAAGTAAAACAGGAAACATAACACAGACTCACGGGCAGGCACTATAACAAAGGGAACAGAGACGTGGGAACAGGGCAGACACAAACACTGACTGAACACGGGGATATAGGAACTAAAGATACACATAGACGCGAACTAGACAAGGGGATGCAGGTGATAGGGGAGACAGAGCAACTAAAGAAGACAGAGACATAAGCCATAAGACAGAACTCAAAGAAACCAAAAACTAGACAGTATACATAATATTATAAACTCAAAAACCCTGGGTCGCCGACCCAGGCATCCTAACACTGCCTCGTCTGGTCCAGCCTCTGCCTCGCCTGGTGCCGCAGGGATCACGCCACCTTCAGGTCCCAAACTACCGCCTCAACATCATCGAGCATTTGTCAGGCTGCTTGTTGGGCATCATCACCACCGTGGCCGCCCTCCGGACTTCTGTTGCCACCCCCACCTTCTGCGTGGACGACCTCCTACACGCCGCCACTGCCTTCCGTGTGGCCGGCCCCCGGACTTGCATTCGCACCGCCATTGCCGTCCACACGGTCGGCCCCCGGACCTGCATTCGCGCCGCCGTTGCCGTCCGCACGGTCGGCCCCCGGAACTGTTTCCGCGCTGCCACTGCCTACTGCGTGGCCGGCCTCCGGACCTGCCCCACTGCCGCTGCCATTCGCATGGTTGGCCTCCGGAACTGAACTGTTTTGGCCTCCTGCGCTGTCGGCCCCCTGAACTTGGCCATCTGGGCCTTTTTGGACTCTGTCCCTCCGTCCTGGGCCCCCTCCGCCCGCCCTGGTCGGGTAGTTTTCTGTTTTGGTTTTGGTCCGTTTTTGTGTTTCTGCTGGGCTGTCTGGAGCCAGCCCTTGAGGGGGGGGGGGGTACTGTCATGGTCCTGGGTCGGTGACCCAGCGCTTTTAGTTATCATTTTCTAGGTTATGATGATGATGATGATTATTGTTTGAGTTCTGTGTTATTTTCCGTCTGCCTTTGAGTCTGCGTCTCTGTCTGTCTATGGTGTCACCCCGTTTGTTTGTGAAGCTGTCTGTTTAGATCTGTGTCTTGTTTGGTTCCCCGTGTCTGAGTTTCCTGTTTTATTGTGAAGGTCTGTGTCTGATGTGAGTGTGTTCAATTTACTTTTCCCCTGTCCCGTCAGCTCTGATTTCTCCCAGCTGTGTTGCCCTCCTGTCCGTCATCCCCTGATTACTGGTGTGTGTGTATTTAAGCCCTGTGTGTTCTCCTGCCTGTTGCCAGTTCGTCTGTATTATTCCGTGTCAGTCTGTGGTCCACGGTGTCCTGTCCCTCGTCTGTCTCTCTGCCTCTCACCCTATTCTGGTACCCTCTCAGGTTTGTCATTTAGCTTTCCCAGTTTAGGTCTTTAGTTTTGTCTTCCCTCTTGCCTGTTTTGCCATCTCACCACTGTGTAAATAAAACATCACCAGCATTATCATCTACTGCCTGCGTTTTGGGTCCTTTCTCCCTTCATACCACATGGCTCGCCTCGGCAGCCGTGGCATTTTCAATAAAAATTTAAATACAAAAAAACCAAACAAACACAGAAGTAAAATATTAATATTAAACAATATGTATTTTTGGTATTAGAGGGAGGAAATATGGAGCTGGCAGTGCTGTATAGCATGGTTGCTGAATTTAGTAATGTGACGTAGGCTTAGGGGTTTTGTGTCTATGTTTAAATGATGAGAACTCCCTGCATCTTTAAAACTACAGAATTGCGTTTTTTCAAATTGTAGAGGATTTAAAATTGACTACATAGACTAGCTATTTTTAAAATATACACCATACTGGCAGTAAAACAGCAGCTGTTGGTTTTAAACAATAAAAATACAACTCAAAATATTTTATACAGGAAAGAGAGAAAATAACATCTATATCTAAAAAATGCTTCTCATCCATATTATTTTCAGTCATATTCATTTTTGAATCTTAATTGAATATTTCAAAATTCAGGCTTTTTTATGTCATACAAATCATCATATTTTGTTATGTCTTATATTCATTCTCAAGGAATAGTTTTCATCAGTATTGGCACAGTATTGCTGATGCCAGCCTGAATTTTACTTTGAATTGGATCATAAAGGAAATCAGCGGTATCACATATTACTAACAGCAACTTTAGTAGCACCAAGGTTCAATATGAGATAAAGAACTATTTTTAACTGTTAGGTTAAAACTGCTAGGAAAATAGAAATCAGTAGTTGGAAATTAGAAGAAAGAGTCATATTACAAAAAGAGTCATATTAAAAAAAATTGCATTGTAGTTTTATTCAGGCCCCTTAAATATGTGATTAATGCTTTTTTTCATCATAAATGCTACAATTAAAAAAGTTACAAATATTAGTTTATGTGCGTGTTATTGGGTAATAAACCAATGGAATAACTTCTACCAGCACCTCACTTTTCTTGTCCGGAGTTAATGTATGCCATTTATAAAGCTGTGAGTTGTTTAGTTGATCTTGTCTGCATAATTTCAGACTGAGTGGCTGTAACCTGTCAGACAGAAGCGGTGAAGCTCTCTCCTCAGTCCTGAGCTCCCAGTCCTCTGGTCTGAGAGAGCTGGACCTAAGTAACAACAACCTGCACGATACAGGCTTGAAGCTTCTGTCTGCTGGGATGAAGAGTCCTTACTGCAAACTCGAAACACTGAGGTCAGATGAGGCTATATAATTTTTTTTTCATCAATTGAGGTAATTTAAACCATTTCACTTTAAAAAAATTATATAATAAAATTGGGCCTCAATGTATGTATCTTTTTTCTTTTTTGTTTTTGTACTTTTTAATGAATTCAGTCCAAGTTTCCTTAAATAGCCACATTTCTCTTTTGAAGAAGAATTCCAGCGTGTCCTTAAACAGTGTTGAAATATTGGTAAATGTAGTAGCTCCCCGTGACACCATGAATATACTTAAACACAAGTGTTTCATGTCTTGCTTGTCATATTTTTTTTTCAGACTGAGTGGCTGTAACCTGTCAGACAGAAGCGGTGAAGCTCTCTCCTCAGTCCTGAGTTCCCAGTCCTCTGGTCTGAGAGAGCTGGACCTGAGCAAAAACAATCTGCAGGATACAGGCTTGAAGCTTCTGTCTGCTGGGATGAAGAGTCCTTACTGCAAACTCGAAACACTGAGGTCAGATGAGGCTATATATATTTTTTCATCAATTCAGGTAATTTAATCCATTTCACTTTAAAAAATTATAAAATAAAATTGGGCCTCGGTGTATGTATTTTTTTCTTTTTTTGTTTTTGTATTTTTTAATGAATTCAGTCCAAGTTGCAGTAAAGAGCCACATTTCTCTTTTGAAGAAGAATTCCAGCGTGTCCTTAAACAGTGTTGAAATATTGGTAAATGTAGTAGCTCCCCGTGACACCATGAATATACTTAAACACAAGTGTTTCATGTCTTGCTTGTCATATTTTTTTTCAGACTGAGTGGCTGTAACCTGTCACACAGAAGCTGTGAAACACTGTCCTCAGTGGTGAGTTTCGAGTCCTCTAGTCTGAGAGAGTTGGACCTTGGTAACAACAACCTACAGGGTTCAGGACTGAAGCTCGTGTTTGCTGCAGTGGAGAGCCCACAGTGTACACTGGGAATGCTCAGGTCAGGATTCAGTTTTTTCTGCTGATGACTATTTAAAGCCTGAATCACATCAATAAATGGCTTACTCATATGATTGTCAAATCATCTTATATCTAACCAAAAGGTCCTGTATTTTATTACTTTGACACCTCCTAATAGTTACCCATCGAACATATATGTTCAAGTCTCAGCCCAAAAATATGAATCTGATTTTTTTTCCCCTGAATCATCTGTGTACCCTCCTGGTTGGAGCGCTAGCAGCCTTTATCAGTGAATGCAGCTTTAAATGAAATTGCTCCCCCTGAGGGCACTGCATGTCTAAGAGACCAAACAGATACAGACCTGAATGAGACACTTGCTTTCTAACTTTCTTTAACTGTCTCTGAGAGATACATTTTATTATTAAATACACTTCATTTCTCATAGAAAATGTAGAGTTGTGCTATATTAGAAAAATCAAAATTGTATTGATTGACAAAGAAATTGTTTTAGAGTTTTTATGGGTCAGCTATTGGTATTGTTGAAATAAACCTCTAATTTATACAGAAATGGCACAAGTGAGACTTTTTCATGGGACTTCCAACTAAGCTTGTTCTGCTAGACCTGACTGCAGCATTGAAAACTGTTGATCACAGTAGAAATACAGTGAACACAGATAATATATTAATACAGTTAACATTCTCACACATTAACATTAGTCATGTAGTTTCACAGGGTCCTCTGCTGGGACCAATCATTTTGATGTTACACATGTTTTGTTTCATTTCTGCAAACTAAATGTAGAAAGTGACATTAAAACGTATTCAGTTGAGTTACTCTCCAGAGTCTCAGAGTCAGATAAATGGAGACTAAAGATTTAGTCTATATTGATAATAAATGTTTGTTACATAATGATGAAGCAGTTAGACAATGAAGGACTTAAATCATCCCGCAATTCTTCAGCTAAGACACCTGAGTTAGAAAACATAAACGCTGCAGTTGTCTTTACACGCATGAGCAGTCAATGTGCGACCTGCGTCTCATCACTGCCTGCATACTTTATTTATGTGTGTGTGTGTGTGTGTGTGTGTGTATGTGTGTGTGTACGTGTGCGTGCGTGCGTGCGTGCGTGCGTGCGTGTACAAAATAACAACGTCACTCAGAGCAACGGGTTTTTCCCTTTTCTACATCTGCATGTTCTCGGAAAGAGCTGTGGTTTTTCTTCTCTAAATCTAACTGTTCTCTGAAAACAGGAAGTGGTTTCTAGCTGAATAAGTTCATCACAAAAGTTATTAGGTGAAAAGTCACGTAGACATGTAGATTGCTTAGTGATCAATAAAAAGCACATTTCATGAAGCTGATCACATTATATAAAAACAATTTCCCCTTGACAAGGATGTAGACTACAGACCATAACTGTCAGGCTCAGGAGAGACTCGGAGGCAGACCGTCACTAAGGTTCACAATTTTATTTACACATAGACACCAGGTGCGGGTATATACAAGTGAGGGGGCACAGGAAGAGGGTCTCCGGGGAACACAGGCACGGGAAGGGAACGGCTATATACACAATCCACTGAAGCTCAGGTAGCTTGGGCTCCGGTCTTTAGCTCACCGAACGGCTGTCCTCAGGCTGGCGAGAAATCTGGCACAGAGAGGAAAGGCAGGTAAGTAGTGGCACGACAGAAACTCGGAAAAAGGCTCAGATAGGTGATGACACTGACGAGTGTTACACAATAATCCAGCGAGGAAGCACTTTCAGCAGCCGCCTTAAGAAGTGAGTAAGATGATTGTTTGCAGGTGTCCGAGCCAGGCTGGACCCCAGTGCTCCATTATAAACCAACATTAAGACAAGACAGACAATACACTAACTAAGAATAGTACAATATATACATATATATATATATATATATATATATATATATATACATACATATATATATATATATATATATATATATATATATATATATACATATATATATATATATATATATATATACATACATATATATATATATATATATATATATATATATATATATATATATATATATATATATATATACACATACATAAGTCACTCATAAATAAATAGTTGGAAAAGAAACATGTGTAGCTGTAGCGGCAAACAGTGTGTTAAGTGGATGCGTTGTACAGGGAGCCACAGGCAGGAAAGATTTCCTGTGTCATTCAGTGGTGCATCATGGGTAATCTCAGTCTCTCACTGAACGAGCTCCTGTGACTGACCAGCATGTCATGGAGTGGGTGGGAGGTGTTATCCAACATTGTCTTTATCTTGGACAGCATCCGCCTCTCCGACACCACCTTGAGGGTGTCCAGCTCCATCCCCACAACATTGCTGGCCTTACGGATTAGTTTATTAAGTCTGTTGGCATCTGCGACCCTCAGCCTGCTCCCCCAGCATGCAACAGCATAGAGGATCGCACTGGCCACAACAGACTCATAGAAGATCCTCAGCATTTTCTGGCAGATGTTGAAGGACCTCAGTCGCCTCAAGAAATAGAGACGACTCTGGCCCTTCCTGTAAAGTGCTGTGGTGTTTTTAGCCCAGTCCAGTTTATTGTCAATGTGTACTCCAAGGTATTTATAGTCCTCCACAATGTCAACACTGACCCCCTGGATTGAAACAGGGGTCAAGTGTTTCCTGGTCTTCCTGAAGTCCACGATCAGTTCCTTGGTCTTTGCCACGTTGAGCTGCAGATGATTCTGCTCACACCACGTGACAAAGGAGTCGATCACAGCCCGGTACTCTGTCTCATCATCCCTGCTGATGCATCCAACCACCGCAGAGTCATCAGGAAACTTCTGAAGATGGCAGGTCTCTGTGCAGTGGCTGAAGTCTGTGGTGTAGAGGGTGAAGAGGAAGGGGGAGAGGACAGTCCCCTGTGGTGCCCCTGTGTTGCTGATCACCTTGTCAGACACACACTGTGGGAGACGTACATATTGTGGTCTTCCTGTCAGGTAATCAACAATCCAGGACACCAGAGAAGCATCCACCTGCATCGCTGCTAACTTATCACCCAGGAGGGTCGGCCTGATGGTGTTGAAAGCACTGGAAAAGTCAAAAAACATGACCCTCACAGTGCTCGCCGGCTGGTCCAGATGGGTGTAGACACGATTGAGCAGGTAGATGATGGCGTCCTCAGTTCCGAGACGAGGCTGATAAGCGAACTGAAGGGGATCCAGGTGTGGTCTTACTATGGGTCGCAGCTGGTCCAGGATGAGCCTTTCCAGGGTCTTCATGATGTGGGAGGTCAGTGCCACGGGCCTGTAATCCTGGGGGCCACTGGGACGTGGCATCTTTGGTACAGGGACGAGGCATGATGTCTTCCACATCACCGGGACCCTCTGCAGACTCAGACTCAGCATAAACAGTTTATGAAAGACTCCACACAGCTGGGGGGCACAGGTCTTGAGGACAAGGGGACTCACTCCGTCTGGTCCAGCAGACTTGCCTGAGTGAAGTCTCCTCATTTGCATCTCAACCTGGTATTGAGTGAAGGTGATGGGTGGGGGAGGGGTGTCAGGAATCTCACAGGAGGCAAAATGTGAAGAGAGAGGCTGGCACAGTGGTGTGGCTCTGGATTCCAGGCTGACTACAGGTGAGGTTGTGGGGGTGGGAGCAGACACTGTGGTGTCGAATCTATTGAAAAACAGATTCAACTCATTGGCTCTATTCTCACCTCCCTCAGCTCCCCTGCTGTTGGTTGGCCTGAATCCAGTGATGGTCTTCATGCCCCTCCACACCTCTCTCATGCTGTTCTGCTGGAGTTTCCACTCCAGCTTCCTCCTGTAATTGTCCTTAGCCTCTCTGATCTTGTCCTTTAGTAATACCTGGATCTTCCTCACCTCCTCTTTGTTACCCCCTCTGAAAGCCCTCTTCTTTTTGTTGAGGAGGGCTTTGATGTCCTTAGTCATCCACGGCTTGTTATTTGGGTAACAATGAACAGTCTGAGCTGGAACAATGGAGTCGGTGCAGAAAGTTATGTAGTCTGTGATACACTCAGTAAGCCCATTGATGTCCTCGGCGTGAGGCTCACAGAGTGTTTCCCAGTCGGTCACCTCGAAACAGCCCTGTAGTTCTGCTAAGGCCTCCTCTGACCACCTCCTGACAGTCCTGGTGGTCACAGGTTCCCTCCTCACAATTGGCACATAGCGGGGGGTGAGGTGAATCAGGTTATGATCTGACCTACCAAGTGGGGGGAGGGAGGAGGAGCTGTATGCATCCTTGACGTTAGCATACAGCAAGTCTAAAGTTTTCTCTCCCCTGGTGGGACAGTCCACATATTGTTTGAATGTTGGTAGTGTATTGTCCAGTGATACATGGTTGAAGTCACCCGAGATCACAATAAAGGCACTCGGGTGCTGAGTCTGTAGCCGAGCTATGGCAGAGTGGATAGTGTCACATGCAGCTGTGGGGTTAGCAGAGGGGGGAACATAAACAGCCACCACGATGACGTGAGAGAATTCCCTGGGTAAATAATACGGCCTGAGTCCAACAGCACACAGTTCAGTGTCCGGGCAACAAATCCTTTCTTTGATTGTTATGTTGGCAGGGTTACACCACCGGTTGTTAACTAAAACAGCAAGCCCACCTCCGTTCCGCTTACCGCTAGCGATGCTGTCCCTGTCCGCCCGAACAGTGTGGAAGCCTTCCACGGAAGCATTCTCATCGGGAATGTCCTGGTGCAGCCATGATTCAGTGAAACACATCAGGCTACACTCTCGGTATTCCCTCTGACTCCGTACCAGTGCTGAGAGCTCGTCGATTTTAATTGCCAACGATCGCACATTACCCATCACGATAGACGGCAGACACGGTTTAAACCTCCTCCTCGCTTCGAGCCTCCGCTGTCTCACCGTCACCTTTTTTCTTCTCTTCTGTCCTTGACCTCTGCATCCCCGATGTGTTTTCCTCCAAATTTCAGCTGGTACTTCTGCGGGCCTGGCCAGCGAGCCGGCCGGCATCAGGGCAATCAGCTGATCTCTGGAGTAAACAGTCCGTGCGTGTAGGAGATGTGCCGCGGTCCCGTTCCTTGATAAAAGTCACAGTTCCACGGCCACCAGAAGAACAAAAACTCTCTCAATCCACATGATTGAGTAAGAGATAGAAAACGGAGGAAAATACAAGTCAGAAAAAAAAAGAATACGTAAGAAAAAAGAGCTAAACTAAGAGAAAAGCAGGAGCGACTGTAACAGGCTGCACGCTGGTTGGCGCATGCGCACTTTCCAGTGAGTTTTTTGGACATCCTGATAATAATGAATTACAGTAGTCCAGCCTGGAAGTAATAAATGCATGAACTAGTTTTTCAGCGTCACTCTGAGACAGGATATTTCTAACTTTAGAGATGTTGCGCAAATGGAAGAACGCAGTCTTACATATTTGTTTAATATGTGCATTCAAGGACATGTCCTGGTCAAAAATGACTCCAAGGTTCCTCACAGTGTTACTGGAGGCCAAGGTAATGCCATCCAGAGTAAGAATCTGCTTAGATACCATATGTCTAAGCTTTTCAGGGCCGAGTACAATAACCTCAGTTTTATCTGAATTAAGAAGCAGAAAGTTAGCGGCCATCCAGGTCTTTATGTCTTTAAGACATTCCTGCAGTTTAACTAATTGGTGTGTGTTATCTGGCTTCATGGACAGATAGAGCTGGGTGTCATCAGCATAGCAGTGAAAATGTATGCTCTGTCTTCTAATGATGCTGCCTAAGGGAAGCATGTATAATGTAAACAGAATCGGTCCTAGCACTGAACCCTGTGGAACTCCATAATTAACCTCAGTGTGTGAAGAGGACTCTCCATTTACATTCACAAATTGGAGTCTATTAGATAGATATGATACAAACCACTGCACACCACAGTATCGAATACTGCACTGAGGTTTAGCAGGACAAGCACAGAGATGAGTCCACTGTCAGAGGCCATAAGAAGATCATTTGTAACCTTCACTAAAGCTGTTTCTGTGCTGTGATGAGCTCTGAAACCTGACTGAAACTCTTCAAATAAACCATTCCTCTGCAGATGATCTGTTAGCTGTTTGAAAACTACTCTTTCAAGGATTTTTGATATGAAAGGAAGGTTGGAGTTTGGCCTATAATTAGCTAAGACTGCTGGGTCTAGAGATGGCTTTTTGAGTCAAGGTTTAACTACAGCTAGCTTGAAGGCCTGTGGTACATAGCCGATCATTAGAGATAGGTTGATCATATTTAAGATCGAAGAATTAATTAATGGCAGGACTTCTTTGAGCAGTTTTGTAGGAATGGGGTCTAAAAGACACGTTGATGGTTTGGAGGAAGTAATTATTGAAGTTAACTCAGAAAGATCAATTGGAGAAAAAGAGTCTAACTTAACATCAATGGTACTAAGAGTAGCTGTAGATAATATTACATCTGTGGGATGATTATTGGTAATTTTTTCTCTAATGATAAAAATTTTATTTGTGAAGAAGTTCATGAAGTCATTACTAGTTAACGTTAAAGGGATGGTTGGCTCAACAGAGCTCTGACTTTTTGTCAGCCTGGCTACAGTGCTGAAGAGAAACCTGGGGTTGTTCTTATTTTCTTCAATCAGTGATGAATAGTAAGATGTTCTGGCTTTGCGGAGGGCTTTCTTATAAAGCAGCAAACTATTTCTCCAGGCAAAATGATGATCCTCTAAATTTGTGACACGCCATTTCCTCTCCAGATTACGAGTCATCTGCTTTAGCGTACGTGTTTGAGAATTATACCACGGAGTCAGGTACTTCTGATTAGAGACCTTAGTTTTCACAGGAGCTACAGTATCCAGAGTCATACATAGTGAGGAGGTGAAATTATTAACAAGATAATCGACCTCTGTTGGGGTAGCGTTCAGATAGCTGCTCTGCTCTGTGTTGGTTAACTCCGTGAGGGGACACTACATGTTCATTAACAGTAGAATTGTATCCCCTGGTCTCAGCCTCAATCTTCTGGAGGCATTAGTCACAGGTAACTCAGTTTTTGATGGGACCCCAGGCACATTAAAGGACACAGGAGAAAACACCTCCACCCCTCTCCTCACACTATTAACATTTAGGTCTTTGGAGGTCTCTTTCAATCTAAGTGTAGCGTCAGAGGTCCCTGCAAGATTACTTGGTTTGTCCATGGTTCTCTTTGGGACAAAATCTCTAGGCTGTGGCTTGGTTAGCACTGCATTACTCAGCCTACAGTTAGCACTGGCTGATTCTGAAACAGTGTCTTTATTTTCGCTATAAGAACAACACGAAACAGGGGATTCCCCGGTCGGCTCAGAGGCTGGACAGTCAAACTCCTGTTCGGGTGGCGGTGACAAGAACACAGGCTGAAACTCTCCAGTGCTGGAATTTACAGTCTGTGTGGGTCTTACTCCTTGCTCATGGAAGCCAGACGAACAGACCACACCAGTCACAGTACTAGAGTCAGCCATCTTCACACTATGTGTCTCTTTTAGCTTTGACCCTTGAATCTGTAATTCTGAATCTAGTTCATCTTCTAAGGTTTAAATGGAGCCTGGTGATGAAAGACTGCATTCACTCACCTCCGGTCGTCGCGCAGCGCAACGGGGATGCGAACACCGTTTCTTCTTGATTGTAGTTTCCGATGAACCAGACAGCGGTGCCTCATGCGCGCCGGGCGGCGTCGCAGAGGCTGGGGAACTGGGTGCTGATGGAGTGGTAGGTGAGAGTTCCTGGAAGCTCAGAGGACCCCCGAGAGCCAGGCGAGTTCCCCGGAAGATCTCATCATAGTTAGGAGAGAGCCACGGCTTCCACTGGAGCTCTTCCTCCAGTTGAGCGCATGCAGCGCGCTGCCGCTCCTCGAGGTCGAAATCCATGACCTCCACAGCATCCTCGTGTTGCTCAGTGGAGGGCGAAACATGCTGTAGCAATGAGCGACGGCGACGTGAACGCCGCTTCCTTTTTGAAGTGGTCGTGGACAAAACTTGAATTTCTGTGGCGACCGGCTCCTCGTCTCCCGACCACATCCGTGCCAGATAAGAAGTGGGAGATGGGTAGGTCGGTCGAGGCCGCGAGGGTGAACGACTGAGCTGTGATAGCGAGGGTGAACGACTGAGCTGTGATAGCGAAGTGGAAACCGGCGAGCTGAGGGGTGGTGCTGGCGCAGAAGAGTGTGGCACCGTGGCGAACTTCAACATGCCGACTCGCACGCTTACAGCAGGCGGAGGGGAGGCGGAGGGGAGGCGGAGGGGACGCTGCGCGGCCGTGGGGCTGTGGTGATACAGCCCGCACACTGGGCCGCTGATACTGCCATGGACGGGGTTGGAGGATGGTGCGGAGGTAGTCCGAGATCAGAGGGGGTAGCGCTTCCCATAACCAGGGAAAAACCTTGACGCTTACCCGCAACGAGTGAAGTAACTCCTCCCTCTCCTCCTCTCTAGAGCTTTGCCTCCACTGGCAGCATAACGACTACACTGCATAGATTATGTCTCTACTATGTGTCGCTTGGTCCTACATGGTCAGGTCGTATTGTTGACACTGTATGTGTACAGTCAACACTGTATGTGTTGACAAAAGGACCCAAAACACAGACTCCAAAAACTGAACGTGGCGTGGATTTAACAAAAAACAAGCCGTTTATTGAGGCTAGCCAAAAGGGTACAAACAAAAGGGCATTGGTGAAACTAAACAATAACCTAAACTGGGTGAACTAAAGCTAAACATGAAAAAACCTTAAACATGGTGACCTGACATAGATACCTGAAGTTATGACATGGATGAGCAGACGACCTGAAAAAGAATGACTGAAAGCACACGGACTAAATACACACAGGAGGATAATGAGGGAAGTGGGAACACATGGAGAAACAGCTGACTAGGATAAACATAATGATGCACAGGAAAGAGTAAAACTAGCCACATGAACACAGAACACAAGAACCAAACACAGAAATCAACGAGACAGATGATAAATAATAACTAACCTAAACTTCCACTATAAATAAGAACAGCACAAACGTATAACCAAACTAACATGAAAACTTCAAAAATTACAAAATAAACCACAATGCTGGGTCAGAGACCCAGCCTGTGACAACTGCAGTAAAAGTTGAACTTCTTTACTCAACTAAAAGTCCAAAAGTACAATACTCTGGAATGTACTCAAAGTAAGAAAGGAAAAGTAACTTATTTCTACCTCATATTTTTGTTCAAAGCTCACTGAACCTTGTGCTATGTTAATAATCAAATATCAGTAGATGGGAATACAAACTTGAGTCTCATTTTAATTCTAACTGTACTCATCTTGAATGAGAAGGAAAAGAAAGAAAATGAAAATATGTTTCTACTTCCTGTTACTACATTGTACAGGGTCCATCCATCCCTCCATCCATCTTCATCCGCTTTATCCGGGGCCGGGTCGCGGGGGCAGAGGCCCAGACCTCCCTCTCCCCAGCCACCTCCTCCAGCTTATCCGGGGGAACACCAAGGCGTTCCCAGGCCAGCCGAGAGATATAATCTCTCCAGCGTGTCCTGGGTCTGCCCCGGGGCCTCCTTCTGGTGGGACATGCCTGGAACACCTCACCCTGGAGGCATCCTTGTCAGATGCCCGAACCACCTCAACTGGCTCCTTTCGATGTGGAGCAGAAGCTGCTCTACTCTGAGCCCCTCCCGGATGGCCGAACTTCTCACGCTATCTGTAAGGGAGAGGCCAGCCACCCTTTGGAGGAAGCCCATTTCTGTCGCTTGTATCCGTGATCTCATTCTTTCGGTCACTACCCACAGTTCGTGGCCATAGGTGAGGGTAGGGACGTAGATCGACCGGTAAATTGAGAGCTTCGCTTTTACACTCAGCTCCCTCTTCACCACGACGGACCGGTGCAGCGTCCGCATTACTGAGGCTGCAGCCCCAATCCGTCTGTCGATCTCCGGCTCCCTTCTCCCATCACTCGCGAACAAGACCCCGAGATACTTGAACTCCTCCACTTGGGGCAGGAACTCATCCCCGACCCGGAGTGGGCACTCCACCCTTTTCTGGCTGAGAACCATGGCCTCAGATTTGGAGGTGCTGATCCTCATTCCCGCTGCTTCACACTCGGCTGCGAACCGTTCCAGTGCGAGCTGGAGGCCCTCACCTGATGAAGCCAACAGAACCACATCATCTGCAAAAAACAGAGATGAGATTGTGAGGCCACCAAAGCCAAAGCCCTCCGCCACTTGGCTGCACCTAGAAATCATGTCCAGAAAAATTATGAACAGAACCAGAGACAGCACCCTGGCATAGACTTTCCCAGGGAGGCTGAGGAGTGTGATCCCCCTGTAGTTGGAACACACCCTCCGGTCCCCCTTGTTAAAGATGAGGACCACCACCCCGGTCTGCCAGTCCAGGGGTACTGCCCCTGATCTCCACGCAACATTGTAAAGGCATGTCAACCAGGACAGCCCTACAACGTCCAGAGCCTTCAGGAACTCGGGGCGGACCTCATCAACACCAGGGGCTCCGCCACCAAGGAGTTGTTTACAGGGTGATTTTGCATCTAAACAAAAATAAATAAAGTACAAATACATGAAAATTCTACTGAAGTACTTCCACCTCTGGCCTCAGGTGTACTGTACCTGAGATAGTGGCCTATGTGCACCTAATTGAGTGTCAGCCATATTGAATGTGTGTGTTTCCAAGAGGAGAAAACCAGTTGGTAGCAAAGGCAGGAAGGAAGTGTCCTGTCCAGCTAAACAGAAGAGGAATATAAACATAATGAAGGGCACAGTTTGAATCAGTCCTATTCCATTCAATAAAGTGGTGACAGATCCAGGATTATTCCTAGACATCAGCCGTGTGATCCACATGTGGATTGAAGTGTGTATTTGTGAAAATGTTGGACTGTTCCTTTGTCAGTGTCCAACAGTATTTTTGGACGCATCTTTTAACAGGTACGAGAATCCATGAACACATAACTCCAATTTTAGCCAAACTGCATCGGCTCCCTGTTAAATATCTCATAGATTTTAAAATTCTTTTCTTCACTTTGAAAATTCTGAATAATTTACCGCCCAGCTATCTTTCTGAACTACTCCATTTATACAATCCCAACAGAGTACTTAGATCGTCCAATCACAGGTTCCTAGCACAACCTAGGTCTCGAATGAAGACCTTTGCATCCGTGGCAACTAGACTCTGGAATAACCTCCCTGTTCATATTCGTACTGCCGAGTCTATCCAGTCTTTTAAATCATGTCTTAAAACTTATTTTTTTACTTTGGCTTTCGATTCTGACTAGTTGGCTGGTCTAGCTTGTTGTGTTGTTACGTATTGTTTGTTGTCCCCTTTTATTGTTTGTTTTAATTGTCTCTGTTTGTACTGACTGTGAAGCACTATGGTCAACACTGTTGTTTTATTTTGTGCTTTATAAATAAATTTTGATTTGATTTGAACAGTATGTGTATGAGAGCCATGTAATGTCCATGTGTGCATGCTGACTGTGCTGCTCTGACCCCCCTCCTCCTTTCAGGGTGGAGCCTGCTGGAGTCCGATGGTTGAGACCAGGTCTGAGGAAGTGTAAGTGTGTTTTTAATGGGATTCATGAAAACAAAGCAGCACACATTCAACCATCTTCATCATGTCAGGAGTCATCATCAAAGTGTCAATCAATGAACAGATGATGGATCAATAACTGCAGCTGGATTGTGTTTGTTCTCTCCATCAGATTCCTGTCAACTCACAATCGACACAAACACAGTGAACACAAAGCTCCAACTGTCTGACAACAACAGGAAGGTGACACATGTGGAGGAGGTTCAGTCATATCCTGATCATCCAGACAGATTTGATGTCTATTCTCAGCTGCTGTGTAGAGATGGTCTGACTGGTCGCTGTTACTGGGAGGTCGAGTGGAGAGGAAACGTTTATATATCAGTGAGTTACAGAAGCATCAGAAAGAAAGGAGACAGTGATGACTGTGTGTTTGGATGGAATGATCAGTCCTGGAGTCTGTACTGCTCTGATGAACGTCCTCATTGTGTCAGGCACAATAAGATAAAAACATCCATCTCCTCCTCCTCCTCCTCCTCCTCTGTCTCTAACAGAGCAGCAGTGTATGTGGACTGTCCTGCTGGCACTCTGTCCTTCTACAGAGTCTCCTCTGACACTCTGATCCACCTCCACACCTTCAACACCACATTCACTCAAACTCTTTATCCTGGGTTTTATGTCAGTTATTATCCTCATGGTTCGTCAGTGAAGTGGGAGGAATAAAGCAGAAGGAAGACCGTCTTCCCTTTATACGGACCAGTGCCGCCCTACAATCAATGTGCAGGTGGGTTCCCAATTAACCCAGTCACGTACCAGTGAAGGGCAAGCGCGGAGAGAGAGAGAGGAGCGATAGAAAGGAAGAGAGAGAGAGGAAAGTAGCCCATTTGGCTTCAGAACTTCTGGGAGGTTTTTGCCTGTTTGTTTTTCAACTAAAAGCGTGGATTATGTTCAACTGCACAAGGACATGCGTATGGCCCGACTACCAGCTAGTGCTTCCGTGGTAATAAATACAGAGGTGGGTCGAGTATCCAAAAATTGTACTCAAGTAAGAGTATCATTACTTTAAAATATTATTACTCAAGTAAAAGTGAAAAGTAGTTGTCAAAAAAGTTACTCGAGTAAGAGTAAAAAAGTACTTAGTGAAAAGGCTACTCAAGTACTGAGTAAGTAGCGAGTAACTGTTTGAAATGTCCGATTTATTTCATAAATAAATGCTATCAGACAAACAAAAATAAATAAATATACAAATTTTAGTATTTTCAAAAGGAATATATGTAAAAAGATCCACAAAATAAGGCACAACAATTCTGATTTCAAGATTTCAGTTTTTCACAACGTAAAGCTTTTTCAAGCAAAACCCACAGTAAATATATTCGCATTTAGAGCAGCCTCAGAGAAAACATTAGAACGAGGCAACTTCAACACAATAGACTACAGCTGATGCGTCAGAATGTCATACTAGGGGTGGTTCTTTTAAATACAAGAGGGATTAAGTAAATCAGAAACAAATGACACAGAGATGCAACAGGTATAATCAGGAAAAGTTTATTCCCAAGGTGGACAGCAGGAATTTAAAAAAACAAAACAAAAAACCCACAAACATCTGTGCTAAAGTTCCACAGGAATAGACATTCTAACAAAACTATAAAATGTTCTTTGTATACTAAAATACCCTTAAGTATAGACAGCGGATTAACACAATGTAATATGAAAACACTAAAAACATGCGATACAAACATCAGAATGAAAATCTTTCAAATAAAAACTACACTCACAAATAAGCACTGAAAAGAGAGTAAAACTAATTATAAAAGACAAATGCAAAGTTCCACTATGTGGATGTACATATGTGTATGGCTCACTTTACCATAAATCGTTTCTTCAGTCAGTGAAATGGTGGTTCAGCTTCAGCAGCAGTTGGCTCTCAAGCTTCTTGCTGTGAAGCTGTGACCGTTTGGCAATGAACAGGAGTCCTGCATGACTAAAAAGTCTCTCACAGGCTCCTGATGCAGGAAGAGCTGTATTGATTTTGATCAACAGCTTCTTGATGTGAGGAACACCATGCAATAGAGCCACACCTCCAGTGAATGGACATGAAAGGTACCTCTGCAGCTCCCCTGCTTCAGGCTTTCCTGACCCCATGGATCCATCATCTTAGTCGGTTAGGCTGTTGTTTATGCTGGCCTCATCCAGCTCTGAGTCTAGGTGATGTCTGATGAAGTTGAGACCTGTGGAAAGATGTATGGTTTTCAAAAGAATTAGCTCTGGTCATTATAGTGCTGTATACACTGCCAAGCTGCAGATGTTTGGCAAGAAGATTTGATCACATTGGGGATGGTTTTTACTAACTCTTGTAGAAAAACAAAATCTTGTCATTCATATCCCGCACAAACAGTTTGCAATGAATTCCACATTAAGTTTAAAATAAGAATGTGTTCCGAGCTAAGCAGTGCTCTCCAATAGATCCTCCTGTTTGGCTGTTACTCTGGGAAAAGACGAGAAAGACGGTGATGGAAGTGTGACTGGAGCTGCGATGTAGCCTATATAATATTTATATTGTACGAACATGATAATTCGGTATATTGTAATAACGTGATATTATATTGTTCAAACGTGAAAGGTATATTGTTAGAACAATATACTTTTCACTTTTCTATTTTTCTTTTGCCTGGATGGCAGCTCTACGCTTCTGTATCCGAGGCTTTTCAATGTGACCTCACAAAATTATCACGACTACAACAACCATGAAAAGAGTTGGATGGACATTGCTGCTCAATCACAGCTGCCTGGTCAATGTTTGTCATTAGTAATTTAGCAAAGTTGACGGCGGTGGTGTGTGTGTCTGTGTGAGTGAAAGAGTGCCGTTTCACATAATAAAGACAGAGAGAGGGAGAATGAGAGACAGACTTTGTATGATAAGCTTCATGTTATGAATGCACAGTTTGAGCACTCAGGTCGCATCAGAGCATCAGGCCGTATAGTGTGAGACCCTGCATCGTGACCTATGAACTTCTAACCCCTGTGATTCAATTGTACAGTTTGAGCAAGAGCTGAATAATGCGACTGAAAAAAATCGCACAGTGTTTGCCCAGCTTAATGTAGACTGTTTAAACTAAACAAGCTGCTGTTTGACATAATAAACCCTGTCACCCGTAGTATTGCCTTCTGTTTTAACAGTTAAAGCAGTAGAGACGAGCTGTTTGCATGTGCGTGGAGCTCTAGCGTCATTAACCAGGCTAGCTGTTAGCTTATAGCTCACGCTAGCTAACCAGCGAGCAGTTAAAAAGACAGCCGAAGCTGCACAAAATACCCACAAACTTATCTCACTACAACGTAGCGCCGAAAATATGACTCTCAGCTCCAGCTCGACACAGCGTCTGCAACATAAGACTGACATCCAGCTAACCACAGCTTAAAGATATTTAGAGAAAACTTACTGTTTCCTCAGGTTACACGAGCTGAGTTGTTTCATGCTGAAAAGTTGTTGTTTTGGCTCTCACTGAAGACAGCTGTTCTTTTGTACTGCTTTTAAGCGAAACATCCTTTGTATGTAAGGCCAAGGGTGTCCTCTTCAGCTCTAGTGTAGACGACTGGCTCTACCATGTTTTTAATGTTTCTTCTTTCCGTGTGTCCACTACTTTGAAACGCTTGGGCCGCTCTGCCCGCCACAGTTTCAAACTGGTCATGTGACTGCATGGCCACATCTGATTGGTAAAAAAGTTACCGGAAACTCCACTGGCGGCATGTTATCTAATGTGTTAAACTAATTATTTTTTAAAAGTAACGAGTCAAATTTTGCAAATGTAGTGGAGTAAAAGTACCGTTTCTTCTTCACAAATGTACTCAAGTAAAAGTAAAAAGTATTGTGCAAAAAAGGTACTTAAAAAGTAAATTTTTTTCAAAAACTTACTCAAATAAATATAACGGAGTAAATGTAACTCGTTACTACCCACCTCTGAATAAATATCCCCAGGAGAATGAGACGGGAATACCCAATTTCTAGCTGAGTAGCTGAGGGCAACACCACTGGACACGGAGCCTGCTGAAGCACAATCGAAACGGAAATCCCAGGCAACACACCCCTCGGCCAAGCTGGAGCTTGTCTCATACTGTCGGGAGAGAGCATCAGCATTCCTATTGCTGTGGCTCGACCGATATTTGATCTCAAAGTCAAAGGCCGCCAGCTGGGATGCCCACATCTGCTCAGTGGCACCTAGCTTGTTGTCAGTGAAGACCACATACTTCTGTCCCAGCAGGTACTCTCAGAATTTTTCACCCATGGCCCACTTGAGTGTGAGAAATTCCAGCTTCATGGAGCTGTAGTTATCCATGTTGCGCTCATGGGGTCAAAGACCTTGGCTCGCATAAGCCACGGGCCTAACACCACCTTCTGTTTCTTGGGACAGAACTGCACCTAAGTTGGCACATGCCAGCACCGGAGGGATTCCAGCTTTGCTTTCAAAGCCTTAAAGCCCCCCTCACACTGAGGTGTCCAGGCATCACATAAAGCCTGTCCCAAGCCTATCTTTGACTTTGTGCCAGCCAATTTACCCACTACTTGATGTAAGAGAGACGCCAACGTGGGGAATCCCTCCATAAAGCGTTGGTACTAACTAGTTGTTGGGGGAAAACTCTGTAAAAAACCCAGGAGAAATAAAGACACAATGAGACAAAGTTACTTTCTTTGCTAAACGTGTACACGGGTGAGCTGCTGAGAACAACTCACGTCGTGAACAGAGGCTTGGCACTTTTTATAGGAAAGACAGTGAGAACAGGATAAGAAAATAATAAACAGATAAAATAAACAACTCCATATGTGGCGCTAGTCTCGTCAGCAGAGAGCTGGGAGAAAGATAAAACAATCTGAAACAATATGTCCTTGCTGGGAAAATCTGAAAGACACTTCTAAACTACTTATCTTGAACACAGCTTGTACATTTAAAAGAAGGTAAAGTTACATAGAATCATTTTTCCTCTAACATATTCCCTCCTGTTTTAACTTATTTTAAATGTATACAACAATATCTAAAAAAGTCATTGATTAAGTACGTTTAGCAAGTTTTAAATTGTGAGCCTAGCAAAAATGTAAATCATGTGGTCTAAAGACTGAAACAAATAAAAGAATTAAAGAATTAAGGAAAATACAATAAAAGAAAGTATAAAAGTAATAATGAAGAAAAATAATAAAACTAAAACTACAAAAAATAAAATAAAAGAATAAGAAAACCTTATGTTGTACATGTATAAACTACTAATGTGTTAATCAGTGCATGATCACTTGACAAGTCATTTTTAATCACCACGTCATTTATTAGCAGCTATTACAAGTTCCTCTAACAGAATGGCAACGGGATGCTGTTCTTCTTGAGGCACGGCAACATAAGCAGTCATTGTAGTTGTTATCATCTTTGAAATCATTACTCTTAGACATGGCAACACACACAACAGTAATATGAGCAGTGCTATCATGATGAGACCTAGAAGGACAAACGGTTTTGTTACAGCAGCCAGCCATGGACCGCCAAACAGCCAGTCCAGCCAGCCTTGTGCTGTAGCTGCTCCAGGTGTGTGGTCAGTGACATATTGTTGCAGAACGGTCAAATTCTGCAAAGCTTCATAAATGTCTCCTCCAGCTTCGTATCCATCAGGGATAAACGTGCAACATGTCTCCCCGATCAGCTTGCAAACTCCTCCTTGTGATGCTGTTAGCAGGTCCAGGGTCAGTCTGTTCTGCAGCACCATCGTTCTGATGGCCTGCTGTTCTCCTGCTAAGGCCGTTCCCAGGGTCTTAGTTAAGTTGATGTGTCGTAGCAGAGCATATCGGTTGATTTCCACGTGATCCCGCACCTCGGCAACTCCAATGCCGGGGATCAAGCTCTGTAAGAATTTCACTCCTCCTCCCCAGATGCGAAACTCTCCCGGCACTCCAGTGTCCACTGTAATGCCGAAAGAATTGGGTGAGGCGATGTCCATTTCACGTCTCTGTCGGCTGCTTGGGTGATGTGCAATACTTTGCATGAAGAAGACGTGATCTGATAATTGCACCAGGGCGCACAGACCCCCCCAACCTTCAGGGAGTGACAGATAAGCCTTATTGCCACATAGGAAGTACCAGTCAGCCAAAACTCTGGTTCCTCTACTGCTGGGTGCCGTCCGTGCACATCCTGTCTGGTACTGAGTCTTTGTTTGTAGTGGCATTCGGTAGCTGTAGTCGGGGCGACAGTTGAGGCTCATCAGCATCGCGTTACTGGCACAGGTTTCGTTGATTGAACAGGCCATACACTTCCTCTCATTCCTCGGTGGGCAGAAAGTGTATATGTACTTACATAGGTGTGTAGGCAGCTCCCCCACTGCCCGCGATCCATTGTTCATCACACATACTGGCAGTTGTAATGCGTTCAGCTTGTTCAGTAGAATTACATCAGGCAGTGGGTCTGAGACTTGGGGCCAGGTCAGTAGGTAGGTCTGTCCGGAACAGTTCACATTCGTGAGTGATGATGACCTCCAGGTTGCTTTTGCTGGGATGCTGTAGTTGGCCTTGGACCAAAGAGTACCTTAGCCTGGATGTGTTGCCAGGCCCAACAGGCACCAACTGCGATCTTCAGGTATGCTGTACGGCCACAGGCCAGACGTCTGTGAGGATAGGGGCCATATGGGTACATGCATAACAGTCAGTTTTATTATTCAGGTGAGCTGTAGTGTTCATAAGCTGCCACCAGAAGTTAGTGGCGTAGCCATGGGGAAACGTGGTGTACTTTCCTTTGTCATACAGTGTCTGCCGTTTCTTCAGATAGCGTGACTTGTTGTCCCTCACGGAAGCAAAGATGAGGAGCCCGGCCAGGGTCAGGGCCGCTGCAGTTATTAGGAGCCACCACCTCATGACAACAGGACACACCCTCCTGTCGTGAGTAGACCCCCCGGCCAGAAAGGCTGTTCCCTCCACCGGGCGAGATCACAACAGTTGGGCGAGCCTGTGTCGGCTGAGTTTAGATGGCTTCACTTACTCGCCTGCAGGGACTCTGATGGATCCAAGATGGTCGTTCCGCAATTTTGCAAGCGGTGGGCGTGGTGAGGAGAACCTGATGTGGTCCCTCCCACCTGGGTGCGCTCCAGTTTTTTCTTTGGAGCACCTTTATCAGAACCCAGTCACCGGGCTGTAATCTGCAAGACACTTGATAGACATCATTTACAATCATCTCTTTATTTTCCTACAACTTAGACATACATTTTGCTACTGAAAATGTATCTGCCTTTTTCACTGGGTAGATTTCTGGCCACTTTGAGAATACATCTATAACCACTAGGGCATATTTTTACCCTTGGCATTCATTTAGCTCAATAAGGTCCATGTGGATTGTGTGAAAAGGGTGAGGTTTTTGACACGTCATGCACGTTCTGACAAATTGTTTTGCTGATGTTTCAAAATTTACAGTGTAGAATTTACAGTGTAGAAATGAGAGTTGACAATACAGGTCATTCCCCCCGATGACAAATGCGTACAGCCATGAGTCACTAATGCCGCCATTTTGTGGAGGAATTTTGGCAACACTGGCTTGCCACAACACATCATTAAGTCGTTTGTCAGAACTGCTCCGTGTTTTAGCCATTTTGCCTGCTCGGCTGTGCTTGCTGCTTTTTGTTCATTTTTCAACACATCCAGTGGAATCTGATGTGTGTTCACTGCCATCAATGTGATGTTTGTCTTTTGTGCCGCCTGTTTTGCTGCTCTGCCAGCAAAGTTATTGCCTGTAGCAATGAAAGAGGCGTTGTAAGAGGTTGGCATGCTGAACTGGTTTTCCGGTTGGTGTAATCATTCCTCTGGTTTTCCAAATTTTTTGCAAAATGATGCACAGCAGAGAAAACATACTGGCTGTCTATATAAATGGTTATTTGTTTATCTTTGTGTATTTCACATGCGCGAATCACAGCTAACAGCTCAGCGCTCTGTGCAGAATATGAACAAGAAAGTGGTTTTGCTTCTATTATTCTACTATCTGTGGTCACTGCGTAACCTACACAATTTCGGCCTGTGCTGTAAGGTCAAGTGCTGTTCTCCTAGCTTCCACACTTGCTGATCATAAGGTGGATCTGGGCCTGGAGTTTGTTTAAATCTCAGAATGTTGTGATACTCGGTCGGTTTCTGGAAAGTGGATGTGGCGGGTGTCATTTAGCATGCACTCAGGTGTAATACCAAAAAAGAATGCCATGACTGCTATCTTAAGTTTTGTCAGAGCGTCTCTACCTAGCAAATTTACTGGACACAACGGGTCATATGCATTTAATAAAGCACCTGCGGCCACTTGCTGTATGTACTAGTTCTAAAGGGGCAGTTAATTGTTGTACAGTTGTGTGGCCTGCAGCTGACTTTACAACTAATTTGTCCTTTGAAAACTGTAAGTTCTTAAGTGGCTGCCTCAAAACTGTTTTGCATTATTTCTCTGTGGCCTACTCCTACAATCTCGTGTGAAGTGACCTTCCTGTCCACGGTTCTAGCAGGCGTTGTCTCTATGTTATCTGCTGTTTCTGCGTGGCTGTCTGCAGCCTTGGTGTTTGTGACTTTGCTCGCCTCTCTGTTCCTGATAGCCACCTGCGAATTAGTGTTTTAGTCTATTGTCAACACGTCAGCCTTATTTTTAAGTTACAGAATGCTGCTTCTTTTTTTGTCTTGGTTTGGGAGAATAGATGCAACACTACATTTTCACTTAAGGCATTTTTAGATAATTTCTAGTTTTTCAAACAAGTCATGGATCTCACACATTTCAAACTTTCAAGTTAGGGTTGTTTCCCATTTATACATATATATATTTAACTTTGCATTGCTCACAGCTCTAAACCTAGGCATTTTCCAATCATATGCCTAATCACTGTGTCAGTGTGATTCTCAAGTATTGTCACAAGTTCGTTTAAATTTGTTTCCAAAACCAACAAAATAATCAAACAAAAACAAAAACATAAACGTGTCAGGACACAAAAGAAAAAAGAAAAAATGCTGCCACCCGAACAAGGCAGAATCTGCATATGTTGGCTTTTAATAGCATGCAGCTTGTAACATGGTAGACTAATGTGCCTGTGTTAATTCAGCTCCATATTATTGTGTCAAGTTGCACTGGGTTGGGAGTGGTTTTGTGTGTGTCACATTTTTGGTGAGCCAATGGCTGGAATGGCGTTGGACTAGTTAGAGGCAAGTGTACTTGATTGCACTGACACACTGGTCTACTTATAGCCCACACTACAAACACTGCTGTGTCGTTTTGTCTCTCTGTGCAGGTATGTAATGTGACGAAATCAGATATGTTTGGGATGGATGGGTTTTGCGCTATGAATTTTATATTAAGTGTGTCGTTTTGTCTTTCTGTGCAGTCCAGGGCCTATTATATGCCACAGCCTAAAGGCAGCAGGGTTGCAGAGGCTTGAGTGATCACTGACTATATGCTTGCAGGGTGGTGGGTCTCCAAGGACAACTTCTAACCCTGTTAAAGGCAACATGTGGAGTGTAACTTGGCTGTGTGGCATAGCTGGCTCTGGCCTTGGGACTGTGTGTTTTTATACAATTCATAAGTGGGACACTGGACTGTTTTATCTTTTATCTCTTGATATATTTTTCGTCAATAAATTATCTTTTAGAATTTTATTGACTGACATCTTTTTGCCCATGACTGAAACGGTTGGTCAGACCTAGAGTCTTTCTTTGGGTGTGTTACAGCAGCTTCTGCTCGAAAAGAAACAGATAAATAAAAAGAAAAGAAAATGTGTAACATGCTTAGCAGTGTCTACATATTTAATTCAGCTTCTCAATCCTGTAGTTTTAGCTGTTGTCTACAGGGTTTTGCTTATTGGTTGTTATTATAGGTGTGCTCTATATCTCAGCAATGTGTCATGCTAGAATGATAGGTTTCAAGCTGGTCAAGTGCCTCTATGCACTTCATTAGTTTAGTTATTCTCTGTATGTCTTCATCTCACATGTCATTACACTGAGTTTCAGCAAACCTTAAGCTTGATGCAGACTACTGCTTAACAATTATCCACCTCACATCATAACCGACTAAGGTGCCTCTTCATATTAATATGATGTCATTGTTAATATTATCCTCTTTGTCTTATATAACAGCAATAGCATATTATAATGTTTTATTAGTGTGTACCATTATACTACTACTGAGCCAATTTGTTAGTTAGGATCATCTTATTCAGCAAACAGATAATTTAGAATTCATCCAATCTGCGGTCACATTTGTTCTCTCTGTTGCATGGCGGACCAGGCAGTTCTATTATATTATTTATATTTTATTTTGTATCCATCATAGGGCTTCAGATGACCTGCAGTATCATCCTTTTCCCAGGATGGAGACAGTTACCTTTTCACACACTGTCCTTGGCTGAACAGTGACACAGCCTTAATATACTTTATTTATGTCATTAAAATATTTGTGTGAATTATTTGCTTTATATCCATTTTATACATTGTGGGCATGGTCATCATGCCAACTGTGTTTCATTGTTAATATCACTTTACAGGTTGTTATCCTTGCTATTATTAATTTCAAATACTCTAAAGATAATTTCTACTGTAATTTTCCCTTTGTTTATCTTTATTTCGTACTTTTTATATTTATATCTACTCAGTGGGGTCTGTTTTCAACCCTTTTAAACTACCTCAAACTACGTTGATCTCTAGTTTTCACTTAATAAGGGATTATTATGTTCTTCCTGATATGAGTGGTGCTGCAGATGCGGCTGCAGGAATGGGTGATGGCTTACTAAAAGGATTGTGGGCACTGCACAGTGTCTCGTCTTCTGGTTTTACTAAACTGGCAGTTGAGTTCTGTTCTTCTGACTGTTTATATTTTGTTTTCTTAAATCTCTCAATTTACAGACACTGTTTTTGTCCGGCGTCTGGACTTTTCTTTTCTCACCACTGCTCGTCAGCAGGAGTGAGTTTTAATTTCACTTGCTTGATTACCCATCTTATTTATGTATTTACTTATTTTTGTTTAAGTAATATACATATTACTATTATCGTGTATATATACACGATACAGCTGCTATCACCTTCGCTGGTATTAGAGACGAGAGTGGTTGCTCACACGCCCTTCGACTTTCGGACTAGTTCCGAAAGCGGTGTGAACTTTACGAGACGGAACTCGACCGTTCTCTCAACTCACCAGCACGTCAGTGAACAGCAGTAAAAGAAAACACAGTAGAAGCAGCTCAGTCTCTTATTGGACCGTGAAAATTCAGCTTGCTCCGTAAATTAAAACAATACACACACACACACACACACACACACACTCACATTCACAGCTTCGACGCGCGCGCGACCGGAACCCTTATGATAAGGGGAGCTCCCAGAGCTACTTACTCCCTAGACCCAGTCTAGACCCAGCTAGGGGAGCTACCCAGAGCTCCAAAGCTACCAGTCGACGAGCTCCCAGAGCTACCAGTCGACGAGCTACGCTACCAGTCAACGAGCTCCCAGAGCTACCAGTCGACGAGCTACTTCCGCTATTTTAAATTCCCTGAATTTAAAATGCGCTTTTACACAAGATTGTGTCAGTGTGTCTGTATCTACCTGGTCAGTGTCGCCGGGTCTGGTCCACCTCGATCGGGTCCCACCACCGTGGGTCGCTTTCTAAGACGTTGGCCAAGACCCGAATTTAACGCTCTTGGTCTTTTATCACACACCTGGTGTGTGAGCTGTCGACAGGCGAACAACGTGGACTGGTCACGGAGATGGGACACGATGGAGGCGCTCCGGCTCCGAAGGACCAAGAAATGTTGGGGGAAAACTCTGTAAAAAACCCAGGAGAAATAAAGACACAATGAGACAAAGTTACTTTCTTTGCTAAACGTGTACACGGGTGAGCTGCTGAGAACAACTCACGTCGTGAACAGAGGCTTGGCACTTTTTATAGGAAATACAGTGAGAACAGGATAAGAAAATAATAAACAGATAAAATAAACAACTCCATATGTGGCGCTAGTCTCGTCAGCAGAGAGCTGGGAGAAAGATAAAACAATCTGAAACAATATGTCCTTGCTGGGAAAATCTGAAAGACACTTCTAAACTACCTATCTTGAACACAGTTTGTACATTTAAAAGAAGGTAAAGTTACATAGAATCATTTTTCCTCTAACACTAGTGAAGCCCAGGAATGACCTCAGCTCTGACACAAAACAAGGACGTCACCACTTGGCTACTGCATCAACCTTGGCCGGATCGATGGAAACCCCTTCACGGGAGATGACATGGGCCAGATAGCAGACCTTCTGCTGGAAGAAGGCACACTTTTCCAGCTTGGCCTTGAGTCCCTCTTGCTGCAGCCATGCAAGTACCACCTCAAACCTTTGTAAATACCGAGAGACTGATGAGGAGAACACAATGGCACTGCTGATCCCCCAACATCCTCTTCATCAGGCGCTGGAATGTACCAGGAGCGTTGCACAGCCCAAATGATATATGATTCCACTCGAACAAGCTGAACGGTGTACAGAAAGCGGTCTTAGGCTTATCCTGCTCAGAAACTGGCACCTGGTTGGACCCGCTGGCCAAATCGACGGTAGAAAACCAGAATTTCCTCGATGCGAGTTAGGGGGAAAGCATAATTCCTCGTTTTGCTATTCAGCAGCGATAGTCAATACACAGATGGAGGCTTCCATCCTTCTTGCGGACCAGAACAATGGGAGAGGCATAAGGACTGTTGCTCTCCCTAATTACCTGGGCCTCCAAAAATTGGTTGATATGGGTCCTGACAGCCTCATTATCAGAAGGAGGAATTCGCCTGTACCTCTGCCGGACGGGTATGTCATCAAGCAGAGGCATGTCATGCGAGATCATCTGGATCAAACATGGAGAGGCTAGCAGCCCAGCCGGCAACCTGGACTTAGGAGGCTCTAAAAGCACAGCCTGACCTGACAATTGCTGAGAACATGTGGTTGCCACCAGCTGCATGATGCCACCAGGTATCCGCATGCCACACAGGCCTCGTGCCTTGACGGTACCGACCATGTCCTCTGGGGCTTGGGATGCAGACTGGTGATACTGATGTAGGGCCTCCAGAACTGGTCTCGCTGCCTGTGACACATAAGGCGAATTAAACAAGGAGCCACCAAAAGCCCCAAACAGCTTTTGATAACAGCAATGGATTACATTCATTCCTAAGATACCAGGGACAGAGGGCTTGGTATCAGGAGGGTCCTTAACTATGAGGATCCCACAAGAGGGCCTTTCCTTGCCACACAGGAGTACACTGAGCTCTAAAAAACCAATATATATATACGACTGGAGACGTTCCTGTCCCCACGGGGCAAAATGCGCCAAAAAGAAACCCTCGGTGATGGTGGAAACCATGGAACCAGTATCCACCAGACAGGGGACAGATACCCCACCAATCACAACATCAATCTTTGGACAAGATTGATAGGTTTGTAGCTTGAACTTCGGCGTGATGCCCCCTGATGGATGGCGCCCTTAGCATTTGCCTGTACAGCCTATGCCACGGGCCGGCCCTGAACACAGATGATAGGTTTGTAGCTTGTACCTATCCGCTGGAACGTTGAAGACAATATAATTACACCGCAAAGCAAGACATAAGTAGGCAAGCTCTTCATGTTACTCGTGCATGGGAGAGACCGGACAGAGCGTCGTTCCTTCGCTTGACCCCAGTTGCTCTTTCCGTTCTCCTGTACCACTGTTCTTTTATTGAGGTTACATGAATATGCATAGGTTCATTAACATATGACGTCTACATACACACAAAGAGTACAGTGTGTGTGTGTGTGTGTGTGCGTGTGTGTGTGTGTGTGTGTGTGTGGTCAAGATGTGACCCTGTGAAGACTCCCCAAAGCTGGTGCCAGGAGTCTAGCGGGTCCATCTGAACAAAAGGCTCTTATACTTAAAGAGATATACATGTGTTTGCTATACCATATATCAATAAGGAGAAGATAGGATCTCTCCCATGTTCCCTGGCTGTGGGTGTGCATTCTAGTATGGAATACACACCAAGGCTTTGTAGTCTGTTAAAGATCACACAGACTACCACTACACAACTGATTATACACCTCTAAGCATACATGGTTAAATATTTCTAAGCATAAATGACAATCAACAATACAAAATCTAACAAAGATGGTATTAACCTGCCAATCCTATTGTTTGGAGAGCCAGTGAACTCCCCACCTGAACGGTGGCTCTGCAGCTCACAAGGTTCTAGCAGGGGGGTGATAATCACCTCCCGCACAAGCACAAGCTGATTTAACTGCTCTTCCTCGTGCTTTAGGAGCTCCTGTAGCTCATGCCCCTTGTTTGAGCTCCCTGCGGAGGGTTCTGTCAACAACATCTTCCACACCTGGTCCCGGAGAAGCACTTCTGCACCGCGCATGCCATCAGGTGTGCTTTGTTTAACTGGTTCCATCAGAGCCATTAGTGCTAATGAGAACTCCTGCAAAGTCTCTCCCTCCTGCTGTCTCCTTGGAAAAAAAAGCCTGCTGCAGGGTGACATGTGACTGCGCATTACCATACAGTTCCTTCAAAATAGTCAACACCCGAGCAGGGTCCATTTGCTCTGAATTAGAGCGAAACTTGATCTCCTCTCTTGCTTCTCCCCCTAGATCAGGGATCTCAAACTTGCGGCAGAGTGTTACAGGCATGGCCCTTTAAGACTGTAGCCTCATGGGCGGTGTAGTCCGTGCTGCAGGGAGACTGTGTGAGACTGCCCCTCCCGCTGTGTGTGCTTGTGAGCTTGAGGGAGGGAGAAAAGTCGAAATGTACAAGGTGCTACCGAGCAGAAACGGGAGATGGAAGCATGTGAATATAATAATGACGACTGCAACCAAAAAGAGTGCTAGTTCCCGGCTACAAGCCCGACACGGAACCCATAAGTATTAGCCACAGGTCTCCTTACCACGGTTCAGACAAGAGAGTGCAAACGTGTTTAGGGATTGGCTGTGTTAGTTCAGTGGGAGATTTATTTGGAAAAAAAAACATTTTTCACTTGCATTCAAAAACTAATGTGTACTCTTATGCTTGCATTTTTATTTTGTTAAATACAAACAAAATTGTAGCAAAAGTGCTGCCACGTGTCTGGCGAGAAAGGGCGTACCAGAAAGAGCTGTTTATTTTGTACTGTACTGTACTGCTGAGTCTTCTGCTCGTCAAATATATTTCATTGCAATGTTGACCCTGTGCTAACTTGCATATGACAAATAAAACTGAAACTGAAAGGCTTCAGATAGTTAACAGTGAGAAAAAAATTGCGTTCATGTTTGCAGTTTCGTCTTGTTACACAATATTTGGAATTGAATAAAACAAACAAAACACTACATTTTAGGGAATATTAGTGGGTGTTTTCTTGTTTCTCTTCTTCTAGTAACAGACAGATGCTGGGCACACATGCATGCTTGAACCCTCTTCAACCCATTTGGCTATATTGATGCATGTCTTTCCATTAAACATGGGGCATTTACGGTCCCTAGGCACCACCACCAACCGCTCTAGAACAGTGGCCTGACTAACACCTGGCAAACACCCAGCAGTTACAGAGGAGGTTGAAGCCGCTCCACCAGAAACCAGACCAGTGCTGCCATCCCGAAGCATCCGCTCATTATCTGCTCTTAACTGTGCCACCAAGTCCGTAAGTTGCTGCAGTTCCTCTTGCGCTAGAGCAACCAAAAGCAAGGGAAAATTAGGGTTGCAAAATGCTAAAATCATGTTAATATTCCTCCTAAACCTAAATGCTGCTGTCTTGTCTACAATCAATCACTTTAAAAAGGTCTTCAAAACAGGTGAACTATGCTCTCTGCCAAAATAAAACAATTAATTTACAAGACCAACCCTCAATCTCAAATGTGCATCCTGTCGACCACCACCAAGTATGTGAGCAAGTGGTCAGCTGGGTTATTAAATTAATAAAATGACAGTGCCACCTAGGGGAATTCCACCCCCAGGAAATATAAAATATTTTGAGAATAAAATTAAATAATAAAAAAATACATTTGCACAGGTTCAGGGATGCACATCGAGCCAGGCTGGCTCAAATATTATTATATATTATTAATATTATAATATTTTTTTAATATAAAACATTAAACAATGAAACAGCACTGAATGTAGTGTCGTCTGTAATGGTGTCCTGAATAATAATAAAATGCATATGAGGTGTATCACTTTAGTTTGTATGAAACATGAAAACTATCACATCTATCACTATGGTCCTGGTGAAGATTCTGCTGGAATTTGGTGAAAGACATTAGATTTGCTTTGATGTCAAACTTTTAGAAGCTGTTTTTGTTTTTCATGCAGCTCTAATTTGATAAAACGCTGCATCAAAAATAAACAGGAAATGATGTCACATGTGTTCCTGTTCACACAGCAGAATGAGTCTATTGCTGACAGTGATGTACAAACAGAGTGAGCATTTCTGAGGCCCAAAATAAACTGAGTAGTTCACTGAATGAACAATGGACTGTGAGCTCAGTTCCTTCATCATTAGTATGGATTATATATGTATATGTATTATATTAGTATCATATATATCAGGTGCTGCTGCTTTCAGTCATTGTGCAAATGTGCTGTTTGTAAGGTTGTAAAGCTGCAGTCAGCTGAGACTGAAGAAGTCACCTGATCAGTGAGCAAACGTTTCTGAAAACGTCCAGATGAACAGAATCAACCTTTTGGGATCAGCCAGCAATGCAGCATCATTGTTGTTCAGCTTCAGAGGTTTGCAGGAATGAACTGATGACCAGAAACAGCTGCAAAGTCCAAGAAAATACCAGCTGGAGTTCAGCTGCATTTGAAGAAGTCAAAGAAAAGTAAGGATGGCAAAGGGCGACGTTTTCTTCCAAAGAGCTGCAGACATGGTCGACGCCTCATTAGAAGAATCATCTGGACATTTGTGAGGAACTCTAACCAAGAAAGCAACGTCACACAGATCCAACAGACAGTTTCCATGACTGCAAGTGTTGAGTGGAAAAATGCTACATTGCATTATTGCATCCTCTCACCACAGGAGGCGCTGTTGGCACCACTGATTGCTGATCAGCTGTTCTCTGATGATCTGATTGATACTGTGAATAACGGGACTCACTGAACTCTGTGACACAGTGAAGATTACAGAGTTTAACTTCACCCTTTAAGACTGACCACAGAACCAAGTCCGCCAGAGCTTTTGTTATATTTTTACATGCTGTGGAGCCATTTGTGGGAGCATTTCAAGTTGCTATACATCAATACAACTGTTATAGCCCTAATTTTAATAATATGTCTGCATTAAGTCCATAGTAACTACATAAACTGCAAAAACAACCTCTGCTCATCCATCTCTGTGTGTATCAGGATACATTTGGTTCATAATACACAGAAAAATCAGAGTTATTACCTGTAATAAATGTGAAAGATTCCTGCAGTGATAACCAGGCAGGACTGAAACACATCCAAGCTGTCACCACGGTAACAGCAGCGTCCATCCACAGGTGAGGGGAGGAGCAAAAAAAGGGACTTTCACCATTTTATACTAAAAACACTCAACTAATGTTTCTAATATGAAACAAATAAGCCCACATTAATGTGAGTGTTTATTAAATAATAATAACCATGATTTCCTCCTGATCTCATTTCCACAGCAGAGAAAACTGTGGTGTATATTGAGGTGGAGGGTGTGGTCTGTGGCTCAGGTGTAGAGTGAGGGTGGGGTGCACCACAGCAGCATGCTGGGACTGCTGAGGGTGGAGGAGGGAGTGATGATGACATCAGAGCTGCAGCACAGAGACCAGTGAACACACAGTCTGTTCATCTTTGCATAGATACAATATACAGCACAATATTGAATGACAGACACGCTGTGGGAGCTTCCACAGATACACTGACGTCAGCATCCAGAGTCCTCCTGCTGCTCCCCCCTCAGAGCCCCGTGATCAGCACCAACACATTCAGTTAGATGACAGAGTCCAGCTGCAGCTAGAATCAGCTCCCCTCTGTGAACAACAGCACAGTGTCAGTGTTTCACACTCAGTGAAAGGAGGAAACAGCAGAAGAACACCATGTGTGCTACGTTTCCCAGGACACACTACAAACTGCACAAATACAGAGCAGCACGTGGAAGGACCTGCAGCTGCATTTACAGAGCTGCAGACAGCGTGATGTCCTGTATGGACAGGTGGAAGGAAGCAAGTCCTCAGCTGGAACACTCGTGTTTGTCCACAGACAGGAAACACAGCAGGAAACTTCCTCACAGAAGTGCAGCTCATGGATAACACACTTCCTGTCAGTCAGAATGAGGCTGCAGCCAAACACAGAAAGGTGTTTTTGTCCAGATGAGCCCAGAGAAGAAACACGAGTGTTCACAGACATCAGAAGCTCAGAGAGGTGAAACATGAGGTTGGAGTCCTCGTCAGCATCCAGAAGAGCTGCAGTGAAACCCTGAGTACTCATGACAGACTCTGATGGCACAAACACATCATGATTCAAACAGAAAGACAAACATGGAGCTCCTGATCCTCCTGCATGAGAACAAGCTGACATGAGCGCTGTGTCTGAGAGTGTCTCCCTGTCACAGTGACAATAACACAGCTGCTGCTCACAGTCATTAAACTGACCTGAGGTCAGCTGTGCTCCTTACATATGAACCATGTGACCTCACATCAGTGCTGTGGATGACTGTAGTCATAGAAGAGTAGAGCTGTAGCAGGTGGTGTGAGGAGGAGGTGGTGTATTCTAGTTAACGCAGTACTGAAACACTCCAGCAGAGGGCGCTGTTAAGTCCTTATTGTAACACAGTTACTGTGTGCAGTTAGACTTCATACATAATCTGCACTTATTTCCATCAGACATGCTGTCAGTAAATGATTGGTTTCTATACATTTCTAAACACAAAACCTCTTCACACTTCTAACATGCACATTTACACAACTAAATGGCAGTATTGATGAAAAGAAACACATTCAACAAATCCATTTAAACCTTAAAACAAACAAAAGGAAGCATCTCTATGGACAAACAAACCCCTCCACTTGGTTTGACTTTAAAATGAGGAAATGGCGGGCGGGCGTTTCCCCACACCTGACCCTCATGAAGACTGAAAAGACAAACAAAGTAAGAACAAATGACTTAATCTGTAACATAATAAAATGTAAAGAAACATGTAACTGAGTATTCAGCTTCATTTGCAGAATGTTTGATTTGCCAGCAACTGAATGCTTCCACACACAAACCCGGCATAGTGAGTGAAGCAATGTTACTTAACAAATAGCAAATCATAGCAAATACATAGAAACAGAATAATGTGTTTAATATGCAAAAGAAGAAGAAGAAGTAAACACATATGGGACAAATGGAGACCATTGCAGCTCATCCACCAGTGGGGTAAAAAGAGCAACCAAGAAAGTGGCAGCCTGCACGGCCACAGATGTGCTGGAGGAGCTAGAAGCTCTACCCATGGAGAAACTCCTGGAGAACCTTGCTAAGCCTAACAGGGGACAGGTACTTCTGCCCAACCTGGCAGCCACAAAGTGAACTCATTTAGGTAAAGATAACCACATGCACCTAACCAGCCTGCACCAGCCTGACATTTCTTCCTCCTAAGTAAAAACCAATGGACGGATTGAACTTAGAGTCTCAGCTCAGTTTTCTATTTTGACCACCTACACCCCAAGATCCTCTTTTAAAAAGTGTTGTTTTCAGATCCCTTTGAAGTTCATAAAGGGCCTGTTCATTTTCATTCAGATGTTTTATTACATAAATGTTTCTGTTTTCTTTTGATTTATGCTCCCACTACACTGCACCTCTACAAACAACAATGCCACGGACTGTCAGCTGCTTTTACATGCTGTGAACATGAGTAGGTTTGATCAGAGTTTCAATTATCAAAGAAAAGACAAACTGAGCAAAAAGAAGGAAAAAAAGACCAACTTCTTCCCAACTGACAAGAAAAATACTCGTCATGTTTTCATAATAAAGGATCAGGCTCCCCATTTATGACAGCTTGGACCAATAATGTATGTTACACTGATGCTACTGTAGAGACAGGGTCAACATCTCTATTTAAATATAATTAATATACAAAACACAATCAAAGTTATACATGAATTATTCATTATTTTTACTATTGATAAAATTCATGTATACTAATCAAAGTTATACATGAGTAACGACATTATTAATAATGATTAATAATAATAATTCTAATGCCAACATGATGACTGTTCATAGCTCCTGCTTTGAAATACTGAACTTAAACATTGACCTGATGAAAGATCACAATTCACAGTGGCCCACTGTCAGAATCATTCTGAATATAAACTCATCGAGTTCATCTGAACCTTTCTCAAATGTGCTGTGAATAAATGCTGCTGCAAGCCACTGTGGGAAAGCTGTGTTATTATCATGGAAACATCTGTGACACATTCACAGAGGACGAGGACACAAAGGGACGACACGCAGAGGCTGTGTTAAAGTCAAAAATCCAAATCTTTAGTCCTAAACAGGCAGTGGTTACAAACAGGAAGACGAGCAGTCCATTAAACAGTCTACAGGGTCAAACATACAGAGAATTCAAACAGCTATTAAAAACAAATAACTGGACACTGAAAAACTTCAGTGATGTGTGAGGCACCAAAGGGAAGCAGCTGAGTATATTCAATGAATTCTCTTCAAATACAAAGACAGAAACTCCTACAGGCAGCATGCAAACTGAGCAGGATACACAAAGATCAGAGATTACAAAAGAAATCAGATTTCAAACTTACTGAGAGCAAGGCCTCTGTTACAAATCTGTCTAATAGAAAAACATGCTGTACAGATACAATACGCTCAGTGTTCATGGTCATTTAAAAACTGGCTCTACCTGAACCACTTCAATATTTTATGAAGTCACTGAGTCGACCATTTCTACAGTTTGTTTCCTTCATTGCAGTTAGAGTGCGGCTGGTAAGGATGAAAACACACACAGAGCGTAAATTGTCTTTGTTAGTAACAAACGTCAGCAAAGAAAAGACAAAACACACAAACACTCTCATGATATTCATGAATCATTAGAAAGCATCCAAACATTCTGCTCGTGGACTTTTACAGTCTTATTTGCACTCGCTCATCTTCATAATCATCCTGATCAATACATGACAGGGGAGGCTTTGAGGTAGGCGGGGCTCTCTGCTGATGTCAGCATGAAAGGCAGGACCAGCGTCTGCCACATGTTGGTGAAACATCACAGTACACTGGCGTGGTTTCCTTTCCAGATGTTGGACGTTTGACACTTCAACGTTGAGGCCAACAAGAAGACACAGTTTTGGGTGGGGTTGCTGCAGGGTTTCTAACTGAGCAAAAGCAGAAGCACACAGACCAACAGGGATCAGATGCTGAGTGTTAGAGGAACATCTGTGCTGATCACTGAATGCTGCTGTGCTCTCTTGTTGAAGTTGGCTGGTGGGACAGTCTAATAGTGATATCCTGCCCATCGGAGGAACACTTTGAAAAACACATGCAATACTTTGTTTGTATTACAGTCACAGTTTATGTTATTTTTGTCCTTTAAAAGTGTTGCTGTACTATAAAGTCCTATAATTTGAGGCTAAAATGGCTCAGAGAGTCTCTCTCTCAGAGGATCTCCTTTGAAAGTGGAGACGGCTTTATCCGCTGATCCACGTCACTTTACCTGGATGTTTTCTTTGAAGCTGGATGAAGACTCCTCTCCCTCACTCCTGCTGCAGCTGTGTGGTCCAGTTGGCCTCTGAGGTCACAGTCAACATCTGTAGCAGAAGAGGGGAAATAAAAGTCCAGGTTACCAAAACTGGGAGCTTTTCCAAAATAGAGCGTAACTGGACTTTTTCAGCCTTACAGGCAGATAGTCGTCTGAAGCTGCAGCTTTTTCTTTTGAGCTTTTTCCAATCTCTGCTCTCGGCTTTCTTTGAGAACATGTCTGCTTTCTTGGCATGGGTCTGTCTGCTGTTGGTGAAGAGACTAAATCCACATACTCGCTACTAAGATCTCCTCAAGTAGTCTCAACCAGATTACAGTTTAAGAGTAACTGTCTCCTGAGAGTTTCACCTTGGGGAGATGCTGTCTTGCTACCATGCAATCATGAGCATTAATCTATGAGGTGAAAAAGTCATTTTAAAAGCTCCAGCCACAAGTTTTATTTCATCTGTGTTTTGGTCAGAGTCCCATCAGACCTCCAGAATGGTGTCAGAGTGTTTTCTATCCACGTGATGAGCACAGGCCTCAGGTCCAGACCTCCACGGGCACCATAGCCTCTTTGGAGCTAATAGGTGCAAGAAGGTTTTGTTGGGATAGGAACTGAAGAGGAAACTGACGAGGAAGGCAAGGATCTTCTTCAGCTCCTCCGAGCCGGGACCTCTTTGTGTAGGCCAGCATTGGCCAGGTAGCCCTCCAGCATCGCTGGATGGCCGACAGTGGAAAACCTAGAGGAGTAGGAGAGAAACAGCAGCTTGGAGCATGTCTTTATACTGTTTAGTTTTTAGAGCCACAGACTTTCTTTTAATGTCATTGTTCAGGATCTATGACTGATTATGTATTTATTGTATTCCTCCATGACTGTGTGACAGCAAGTGGAAAAAACCAGCTTCACCTTTGTTGATATGCTTGTAATTTTAATATTGATTAAATGGCCCATGAAATAATAGAAAGCTCATATATGAAAATGTATTTTAAGAAGTAAAATGTTAATCTGAGTACAAAGGAGTACACTCACCTTCTGGTAGATGGAGGTGTAGCGAGCGCTGGTGAACATCCAGGCCTCCTCGTAGAACTGATCACTGATTGGATCCAAAACATCGATGGAGGATCTGTGTAAGCGCTGAGGATCGTCCTGATGGACAGAACAGAAGGAGAGTGAGACAAGTGAAGATATACTAAACAACACTGTGACATGAACTGAGCCACACACAGTTTGATTCACAGGTGATTGACACATTATTTGACCACGAGCAATCTTTTCTGGTTTGACGCCATCTTTGTAGCCAGAAACCAGCTCTCTCCTCGGCTTCCTCCACTACACGCTTCCCCCACGCCAGTCTCCTCCGTCACTATAAAGGGGAGAGTCATGAGCTCCATCACCCTCACCTGTGCCGTCCAACGTCCCGCCACCAGCCTCCACTGCAGCAGGCCAGAGACCACACCCCTGCCGCAATAAGTAAAAGTATATCCTTGCTGTACCCTTAATGCTAAATGTGCTAAATTAACCGCTGCCTTTGCCCCTTTGGGATTATTCTTATGTCACTGGGATGTTGACCTTTGACCTTCACATTAGAGAGATGGGCAGACATAATTAGTGTATGAATTTTAAAGTAACAGGTAATAAAGAGAGTGCAGCAAATGTAGTCAGGTTTATTACTCTGTATCACACATGAGTGCCCGAGGGAGGCGGGGCTGACTGGGGAGACACAGGAAACAGAGAGACAGGGCTGACTCGACATGAAACGATGAAACGTGGGACACGGGAACAGAAACTAAACACAGGCTGAAATGAACACTGAGGGAGGGAGAACTAAGATTACTGAGAGCCTGATAAATAAGAAGAACAAAAAGCAAAAAAAACAAGAGTCAAAGAAAACCAAAAACACAAAGCATTGGGCCAGGACCCACTGCTGTGACATTTATATGTGATAAAAACATTAAAAACTGCTCAGATGTTGAAATCTTTCTACGTATACTTTAGGTTCAGCTCTCCAGCCTGGCATTTGGTTAAGCATGATTCAAACATTTGATTTTGTTTAACTGGTTTTAATTATAGTTACTTTTTGTGAACATTTGTTGCAGCATTTAAAAATACATCATTTATTTTCAAACTTTTATTTGATTTAGAGCATCATAATTGACCAACGTAAATGTTTTAATTTCATATAAAATAACTGAAGCAGTGAACTAAATATCTGAAATCTTTCCTTCCTTAAAAGTTATAATCCTACTTAAGTTATAGTGCAAACGCTTAAGCAACAAATATACTTGATGCTAATTAATTAATATTTCCCTTTGATGTTGCAACTATGCAGTCACTTCTGTCTTTAAACAAAATAATATTTTCCAGTTACAGAAATCATAAAGTCCAAACTAAAGTGCTACTGTTGCTATATGCATTTTATATAAATCATCTATGATGGTCCTGACATGAAGGAAGAGAAAGTTACAGGTTGCATCCTTTGACTTTGTCTCCGTGCCTTTGGGCCATTTTCAGAAGGACAGATGTTTCTGTTCAATTCTTAAATCAATGTTTTCAAACACAAACACTATTTTAAAGCTTCTAGAGAGTAAAATATTCATGATAATTATAATAACAATAATAAAAACAAAAGCTCTCAGATCCATCAAACCAAGCAGCAGAAAGAACAATAACTGAAGAGAAAACTTTAACCTTGTAGACTTCATTATGTTCCAGCTGCTCTACAGACGCTGTGACCTCGAACTTAAGCAGGTCGTAACGTATGTGCAGCTCAATAACTTCATAATCAGACCCTGTGGTATTTAGGCAGCAGAACAACTAAGAATAACAACTACAAATAATGTTTTTAGGTTTCTGTTGTACTGCAAGGTTCTGTACAGGAGAACCAAACCAAGAGCAAATATTACGTCTCATTTACACCTGAGCACGAAGAGCCATCAACATTTAGCAAATTGAATCATCTTTGTTTAGATGCAAGAAGAATCATATAGAAATGAAAAAGTAGAAATAGAAATCCAGAGCAAAGATATCCTCTAATTCAGCGTAGCACATGTGCAGCTGCTGCGATTCACGTAAGCATTCGGCTCGTCGCTGTTGCAGATTTTTCTCTCGCTGTTCTGGCTCACAGCGCTGCAAACACAAAAATAAATATCCCCAAAGGTGTGAAAGGGAGCTAATTAGTAAGAGTATTGTTACTCTCCGCAGGAGTAGTCCAGCAGTAGAAATCAGTCCAATAACAAGGTGTGTAACATCTAGCAGGGTGACAAAAAAACCCAGGGTAACTTCTAAGGACCTCAACGTCTCTCTCACATTGTGTTTTTTAAACATGCTTCCATTTGTCACTTCAGTCTTTACTCTGAAATACAGGAAGAGAAATCATGGCTGAAACAATTTCTCATGAATCCAGGGGTGTGGTCCAACAGTCAGTTTGGTGAGGAAGGTTCCTAACTACATTGTTCCCTCGCTCACCTGGAGACCGCTGGAAGCACTGTGAGAATCATGTTCTTTGATTTCAGAATCAGAATCAGAATCGTGTTTATTGGCCAAGTATATGTGCAGACACATACAGGGAATTTGGTTCCGGTAGATGGTGGCTCTCAAGCACAGCGATGTAAATCTCACACACACAAGTGTCTATATATACACATTACACATACATACACAAAGCTATGTAAACTAACTATAAATAACTAATCTAAACTTATATACATAAAATACAGAAATGAATGAGGTGGAATGAATACTACAAATGTACATAAGGTGCAGTTGCAGTCTGGCAGTGGGAGCAGTGTGACAGGTCAACTGTTAAGAAGGGAGATGGCGAGGGGAAAGAAGCTGTTCCTGTGTCGGGTGGTCCTGGTCTGCAGGCTTCTGTACCGTCTGCCAGAGGGCAGCAGATCAAAAAGTCTGTGTGCAGGGTGTGAGGGGTCTGCGATGATTTTCCCTGCCCGTTTCCTGGTTCTTGAGAGGTACAGATCCTGGATGGAGGGCAGGGGGGCGCTGATGATCCTTTCTGCTGCTCGTACAGTCCGCTGCAGTCTGCTCCTGTCCTGTTTAGTGGCTGCTCCATACCAGACTGTGATGGAGGAGCACAGGACAGACTCAATGACCGCAGTGTAGAACTGGATCAGCAGCTCCTGTGGAAGACTGTACTTCCCCAGTTGTCTCAGGAAGTACATCCTCTGCTGGGTCTTTTTGAGGATGGAGTTGATGTTGGTCTCCCACTTCAGGTCCTGGGAGATGGTTGTACCCAGGAACTTGAAGGTCTTCACAGTTGACACAGGGCTGTCTGATATGGTGAGGGGGAGCAGAGTTGAGGGATGTCTCCTGAAGTCCGCTGTCATCTCTACAGTCTTAAGAGTGTTCAGCTCCAGATTGTGCTGTCTGCACCAGAGTACCAGCCGCACAACTTCCTGCCGGTATGCAGACTCATCACCATCTTGAATGAGGCCAATGACAGTGGTGTCATCTGCAAACTTTAGGAGTTTGACAGCCGAGTTCTTGGAGGTGCAGTCGTTAGTGTAGAGGGAGAACAGTAGTGGTGAGAGGACACATCCTTGAAGGGCACCAATACTGAGGGACCGGGTTTCAGAGGTGCCTTCCAGTGCCTTCAACACCATTCTTCCCTCGGTTCTGAAGGACAAGCTGGAGAACTCTGGAGTGGACCATCACCTCACTACCTGGATCCTGGACTACCTCACCGACCGACCACAGTATGTGAGGACTCAGGGCTGTGTGTCGGACAGGGTCGTCTGCAGTACGGGGGCCCCACAGGGAACGGTTCTGGCTCCTGTCATGGTTCGGATTTTGAGGAAGAGACTACGACTGCATGGTCTCAGTAGATGTCAGAATAGTGATTTTTATTATACATATGTACATATGGGGAAGATGAGCATCACAAGCCTTTTGAGCCGATCTCCCCCGAACAACCACGTCACAAGGTTTTTATTACAATGATGACGTCAAGTCACATGATAAGTATCAGTCAGTTCTCAGAACTCAGAAAGTTCCCCCTATATGGCCTCCAGATGTTTCCACTCAGTCCAGCACTCAGAGAAAACCAGTGTGTGTGGTGTGTATATCTATTGTAAGTGTGTGTGTGTCAATCAGGGACCATGTAGGGACCATGTCCTGAGACGCCCTCACAGTTAGATATTACTGGAAATGATAACAGTTTGGGCCTGTTCAGAGAGTTTACCTAATATGGACATGAACTGCTAGTTTTTAGAGAAAAACAAGTGTGTATTACATTGTGCACTTTGTGAAAGTATATCTATCAGAAAACTGTCCTCAGACGACCCTCCTATTCTTATTAAGTGTGTATGTAAACGTGCATGTGTTATACAAGTGCGTGCATGTAGTTACAGGCCGGCATACGTGCAGAACTGAACATAGAACTAAGGCAGGGTCCAACAGGACCCACAGGCTTCTGAGTGGTTACAGAACTGTGAAACAGCTTTAAGCAAATAACAAGAATAGTACAGAACAACAGTAGACTGATTAAAGTACTGATAATCTGTGTAGATTAATATTCTAGTCAAAGTAACCTAGATGTGATTCAAAGATTATTCTGTCAACTGGTTCAACAATGGTAAATGATTAATGATTGATACTTCTGATTATAACTGTGATCATAAGAATACAAAATAAAATATCTCCTGGTCACACTCCGTTCCTCTTCACCATCTACACTGCAGACTTCTCCCACAATTCCACCCAGTGCTTCCTGCAGAAGTTCTCTGATGACTCTGCAATAGTCGGCCTCATCACTGATGGGGACGACAAGGAGTACAGAGGTCTGACCCAAGACTTTGTGGACTGGTGCCAGCTGAACTACCTCCAGATCAACGCCAGTAAAACCAAGGAACTGGTGGTAGACTTCCGCAGGCACAAGCATTCTCCACTGCAACCACTGAACATCCAAGGTATGGACATTGAGGCTGTGGACAGTTACAGGTACCTTGGTGTTCATCTGAACAATAGACTGGACTGGACTCATAACTCAGACGCCCTCTACAGGAAAGGGCAGAGCAGGCTGTACCTGCTGCGGAGACTCAGGTCTTTTGGAGTGGAGGGCCCACTCCTGAAGACCTTCTATGACTCTGTGGTGGCTTCTGCTATCTTTTATGGTGTGGTCTGCTGGGGCGGCAGCATCTCTGCTGGGGACAGGAAGAGACTGAACAGGGTGATCCGAAGGGCCAGCTCTGTTCTAGGATGCCCTCTGGACCCAGTGGAGGTGGTGAGTGACAGGAGAACGGCGGCTAAGCTGTCATCCCTGTTGGACAACATCTCCCACCCCATGCAGCAGACTGTGACAGCACTGAGCAGCTCCTTCAGTGGGAGACTGCGGCACCCACGGTGTGGGACGAAGAGATTTCGCAGGTCTTTCCTCCCCACTGCTGTCAGACTCCACAATAAAGACTTTAACTGAACAAACACACACATCCACACATGTGCAATAATACTAAGTGCAATAATCCTTTCTGTCATCGTTGTATTTTTACTCAGTTGTATATAGCATTTGTATTCTATTTTTATCTTATTGTATATTTTTATTCTATTTTATTCTACTGTATATAGTATATTATTTTTATTCTATTCTGTACAGTTGTGTACTGTATTTATTCTTATTGTATTCTAATTTTTGCGTCATAACTTTTGCACTGTCCACTTCCTGCTGTGACAAAACAAATTTCCCACGTGTGGGACTAATAAAGGTTATCTTATCTTAACTGAGAGAAGTGACCCAGAAGTATCTGTGTAGCAGCCACAATGAATCAAGATCATGAGCTTTATTAACTGATCAAAGTCTCTTCTTTCATCTTCTGTATCATTCAGTTTGCATTGGTAATGCCCATTATTGTAATGCTTTTTTAAGACGAGCAAAACTTTATTTCACTTTGGGTTAGCTGGGATAAGTGATGGATGGAGGGAATTTTACTTCAGCCACAGAAATCCTAAACAGGAAGGAGGAGCAGAGTTACAGTGGATCACTATCCAGCAGGGAAACAAGGTTTATTTCAATTTCTTGGCCATGAGTGAGATTTACTGAGTGGGCAAATTAGGGAGACGACACCATCAGATCCCGAGCCCTCCATGTGTTAATCAAGAGACGGCTGCTGTGCTACATCCATAAATAATGAATAAATTAGGAGCTAAAGCTGAAAGGACAGTTTATTTGTACCATCTTCACGTGAACACATTCAAGAACATCACAGATGAAGAAACATTAAAAACTTCCACACTACATAAAGCAAGAAAAATAGTTTTTCTTTCAGGTGGTTTCAGAAAAACAGAAACATCAAACATCTCCAAGACTCTCTTTGAAAGAACTAAAAACCTTTGTTCTCATGGTCCAATCATGAGCGAACTCCCCGATGAAGCCTTGTGTGCTAAAACATGTCAGAGTTTTAAAGGTTAAACATGAGTTTCCAAAACGTTTTGCTGGAGAACAATGAACTATTTGACTGAGTTTCAATCATTTACAGACGAGCAAAACCAGGACAGAGAAAAAAGGACAAAACTGACTCAGTAAAAAACAGAAAAGAAGATCCCATGTAGATCTGTATTATGTAGAAGTTCAGCCCAGCAACCAGTTCAGTTCAACACAAGTTTAAATGATTCTATCTGAACTCTGTGGAGCCTGATCTCAAGCTTTTTGAGTCTGACCAGAGGATCTTTCTGTGTCTTCAGATTCACTGTGATCCAGTGATGGGAGTGATTTCAGCCCTGAGTGATCGCGCTGATGTTTGCACAGAGCAGACAATGAGGTGAATGTTTGGGCACATTGGTAACAGTGAAACAGTTTATTAGTAACGTGGGATCGTTTGTGTGCAGAGTATGATCTGAGATTCCTGAAGCTCTTGTCACACTGGTCACAGCTGTAGTTTCCTTCCATGTGTGTACGTTCATGAATGTTACGACTACCTGACTGTGAGAAGCTTCTGTCACAGTGTCTGCACTTGTGTGGTTTCTCTCCTGTGTGGACTCGTTTGTGTGATTTAAGCTTCCATGCAGTGGTGAAGGATGACCCACACTGATCACAGAGGTGCTTTTTAACCCCACTGTGAATCAGTTCATGTTGTTTTAACTCACGTGGTGTGGTGAAGCTTCTCCCACATTCTTTGCAGTATTTCAGTTTGTCTCCAGTGTGTCTACGTTGATGTACTTTTAGGGTCTTTTGCCAACTGAAAGTTTTTCCACAGAGGTCACAATGAAAGTCTTTCCCACCACCACAGTGATGACAGGGTTGAGAACTGGATCCATCTGTGTCGCTCTGCTTCTAAACAAAGACACAAAGACAGTGTAAGTCAGTCCTTCAACATTTGTATCCTAGAACATCGCCTGAAATAAAGAGCATCTCTGCAGACGTCCAACTACATTTGACTGTTTCAGTTAACACACTCAGTTTACTGGGCTGCAATAACTACAATACTACCACCATAATACTACAGTAATACTAAAATCATAACTGAAAGGAAAATATGAATAATCACTCAGAGCTGCTTTTCCATGCAGTAGAATTGCTAACATGCTAACACAGTTTAATGAGCAGAGTTGTTCCAAACAGTCAGGCTAAAATGACAAGATAACAATATAAATACATACCTCACAGTAGCTGCACTTGTAGAGTCTCTTTCTGGTGTGGATCTGTTGGTGTTCTCTCAGGTAACGTGGAGATTTAAAAGTCTTCTCACACAGGTCACATTGATAAGGTCTCTCCTCAGTGTGGGTAAATATGTGTCGTTGTAAGTCTGCGTCTGTTGTAAAGTATTTGCCACACTGTTCACAGCAGTACACATCATGTCTGGTGTGAATGCGTAGGTGTATATTTCGGTTCCCTCTCTGGCTGAAAGTTTTTCCACAGATGTCACAGCTGTATGCCTTAATTCCAGAGTGGGTAACTAGATGCTTCTGTAAGTGGCTACTGCGAGTAAAAGCTCTACCACACTGATCACAGCTGTACGCTTTAACTCCACTGTGGATGAGTTGGTGTTGTTTTAGGGAATCCTTCAAGGAAAAAGACTTTCCACACAAGTCACAGCTGAACGGTCTCTCTCCAGTGTGGATGACCTGATGCCGTTTTAGTTTAGCCCTCACAGTAAAACCCTTCCCACACTCGTCACAGGTGTGTTTTTACTCTCCCTTTCTTCTTTGAGGTTTGTCGGCCTCCTGAGAGCGCTGACTTCTGGCTCCATGTTGGTCCTGCAGTGACAGAGATACAAACAGAGGCAGTGAGTGAAATGCAGTCGTGGAACAAACTCAACCTTCAAACTCCATTAACACTGGTTTTAAACCTGAAGGTGGAGCGTGGCACCAAACACCTTAAAGGTCTCTCATCCCCACCTGCTGGTAGTTCTAACACATTACATCCAACCTGCTGTTAAAGATAATTCATGACTGTTCAAACACTAAAATCATGCCCATCCCTCCTGATTGTACACACACACACACACACACACACACACACACACACACACAATTTTATAATTTAGATTATTTTGTTGTTTCCTATTACATATTTCTATAATTTGTATAGATTTATACATAATTATTTAGTGATAATAAATCCTATGTTTGTTTATTCTAAAGGAACCCCGTTAGCTTCCACAACAGATGTTGCTCGTCTTCCGTCAAATACTCACATAAAATATTACACAATAAAGTGGATTCAAGATATCCACATAATTTCACTCTTACATCCACAGTGAGGTTTCACAATTGTTCAAATATAAGCAATCAATAATAATAATAATAATAATAATAATATCAATAACATTGAGGCACATTACACAAATTTCAAAAACAAATCATGTCTTACAATATTTACAACAACTAAAAGCTCTGTAAATCGGCTTTTAAGTCTTCATTGAAGTTTTGAATAATTCTCTAATTTTTTAAGGCAACTTATTCCACTTAAAAGTTGCTTTAAATGTAACAGTTTTACAAAACGTTACTTTTAACTCGAGCATTTACTAAATTGCAGCTTGTTGAAAACTGTGTAATATGATACAGACTGAGGGAGCCACTGCTGCACATCATCTGTGAGGCTTTGCAGCCCTGATGATCCACCAGGACAAACTCAGCAGTGTGTGAGGAAGAGGAGGAGGAAGAGCCAGCAGCAGCTGACAGATGGAGAGAATAGACAGACTGTTCCCTGTTTGTGAAGGACTGCTAGGAAAGTTTAACATAACTGTCTGTGCTGAATCAGTCTTATTAGGTAATGTTCAAATAATGTGATCATCCCAGTGTTTCCAGTGTGGGAGAAAGTACTCAGGGCCTTCAAGTTACACACTATGAAAGGCAGCAACAAGTTTAATGTTCAGAAACCTAAAGTCTGTATCAGCAGCAGAATGGAGCTAAAAATAAATGTTGGTTTCAGTTCTATGAAGCTTTGAGTATTTTGGATCAGTAGCTGCTGTGTTTGTTGCATCATATTGCTGTAACTGTTTATATGCTTTATATATTCTGAGCTAAGTTGATCTATAGTGTTACATCATATTCTATAAGGATGTTATGTGTTTGTAGACTTTCTGCCCAGTTTGACCCATTTAGCAGAAGTCAGCCTGTTTAAGGCTTTGATATCTATTCTGTGTGACTTACAGCAGTTATGACATGGTCTGATTTTCTCACCCAATAAAGGAATATTTCATATATCAGTCTACTCTTCATTCTATCAGACACAGTTATCACAGCTCCTACATTTGCTTTTTACACATATATGTAAGCATGGAGCCAAATGTAATAATGCCAACAATATAATAACTGTAATATTGGCCATATTATATTTACATTACCACAGTGAGAGGACTTTAGTCTCATGAACAACATCAGCTAATTGTTATTTACAGCTAATCTTAAACGACTGTTCAGCACAGAAATGAAGCCCAACAATCATGTTTCACAGTCCTGTGGTCTCAGCCTCAGATACTCATCAAATCACACAGAGCTCATGTAGAAACAAATGAACTAAATATGTTCTCCTTCATTTCTGTCAAACACAGCTGTATGAAACGTTTCCAGCTGTTAGTATCATGGTTGCTAGGCAACCTGGGCAGCGCGACGGAGGCTAGACGTCCCATTTCACGAGCCTACGAGCCTCGCACTTCAGCCTTAGCAGTCTTTGAGTACGCGGCCCTTGAGGACTTTAAAGCTGCAGAACCTGAATCGGGATACAGCCATGATGATCTCCAGCCTCGTGCTCGCCAACATTCTCACCTGAGTTAAGAAGACGATCACTGAAATTGTCTCAGCAGGTCCTTTGATGACAGCAATGAAATGCAGTGGTAAGGCTTTTTGGGGATTAAGTTCGCTTTCATGGCAAAGAAGGACGATGCAGTTCATCTGATCACTCCTCATAACATTCTGGAGTGCAGGCAAAATGCTATTATAAAAACTTAAGCAGCAACTTCTCCAGGTTCCAATATTTATGCAATTCTCAAACCTTTTGGCCACGACTGTATAACCTCTTCTGAAGTTTAGTGGATATTATACAGTACATGGTTATGCTCAGGATGTGTTGGCCAGTTTCCACTGGAAACGCCTTTTGATTAAACTGTCAGCGAGGAATTTGCATTTGCACTGTTACATTTTTATATAACTTTAATGCACATAAACAACAGCTGCTTGTTTCAGTGAAAATACATTGATGGGTTTTTAATAAAGTTGTGCAGCTGTAAAGTATTTTGTCTGGTGTCAATTCTATCGTCAGCTACATCGTTATGGCAAATGTTCAAATGTATATGGTGATAAATATCTTTGGTCATATGGTCCTGCTCTGTCTGTCACCTTCTGTGTTGAGCTCATTGTTTCCTCTGTAGTGGCTGAGCTGAGTCCAAGTAGCTGAAAATGTTCCTCTGCTGCTCCGTCAGACTCTCCTCCTCCTGCTTATTTAGCACTCACAGCATTTGTAGTTGCCTTCTGTGCAGGGGAAGTCCACGCACACTGTGTGGTACCGCCATCCGCAGAAGGTGCATTCAACCTCTGTAAGAGAAACGAGATTGTCTGAGACTGAAATGATATTCACTAAAGAAGTGGTGATTTGTAAACCTTCACATTTTGATCCGGGACGTACTCTGCATGAAAACAAGCGCTCACTCTTCCTGCTCAACAAATGACAAGGGCGGAGCCTTATACCACGTGATACAGAAGCTGTGCCGTGTGATGCTAAAATTAGCAGGGAAAAAACAACGGAGAGCACGTCAGGGATGACGAGAAAGTGACAGGAGAAAATCCGTCCCGGTCAACCACCCAAACATCAATAACGGGAACCTTATACAGCGCTTCCCTATACACGTCGAACTCCCGCAGGCACAAAGACATCACGGAGGCTATCACTTATCACCTGACCAAAGATATGTGTAACGGTCTTTTGCATTTGATGTTTGTTGCATTTGATATTTGTTAAGCTGTATGTCTGGATTTTGTTCCTTTGCGCCCTCTGGTGGTGAACTGTGTAGGGTACAGCTTTGCTGTTTGGGTCTCCACCCAGCCACTTTTCTTTTGCTAGCGCACATGGTGTCTGCATGCTGCAACTCACAGTTAGCTCCACACATGGAGAAAATATTGTTTAAAGAGTGAAAATAATTGACGAAGAAGATGGAAGATAAGGCAATAAGGCCATAAAGCTCTATTTAGCACTTCCTGGATGTCAGCTCACAAGGTTTGTGTATTTTAAATGGTTTATTTTCTGTAATTAAGGATTTTTTTGATTGATTGACACTATGTACAAGAGCGCATTTTGATGTGATGTTTTTGTTTTATTGTTTTGTCCGTGAGCAGTTCTCACGGGTTGCCAAGACCAGAATAAACCCTGTTTTATAACTACATCGTGCGTACGTCAATCCTTGAGGGTGCTACAGTGAGAACTCCGCTCTGCACAGGTAGATGAAGGACGCAGCCCCGCAGGAAATTCAGGTGCCCCGACAATAAGTGTTGCCTCAGTTAAAGGACTCAATATAATTAACCACAAGAAAGAGAAATAAAAATGAAAAGGACTGTAAAATTACTTAAGATAAGTTTCCTTTTATAAATGAACAAAGGACTGGAATATTTCTTCTTTTTTCTTTCCTTCTCATTGTTTACATTTCTGCTGTTCAAGTGACTGATATTCATACAGTGTTAAGTTAATGTTGTGATGAGTAACCTGTGCATCGTGCATATGGTGGGCTTCAGCAGTTGCTGTAAGAAACAGTATTACTGGCTTGGAGAAGAGATGTAATGTGAGTTAAGTATACATGTTAAGTGATGTTTAAGGAGTAATAGTAATTACTGTGCTTTAAAGTTGTAACAGTAAATGAAGATTAATATTCATTTGCTCCTCAACTAACAAATCAAATTTAAGCTGCTGCACCTTTACATTAAGGCTAAGTAAGATACACAAAAAACCCAAACCCCTCCAACAATGGCAGAGTTTGAGGCTAATCCAGAAGTCAGTGAAAAGGGTGATGTGGAACAACTTTCTGCAGATGAGCAACTACAAGCAGTTGAAGGCACAGCTGATGATGTTTCTACTACCTCACAAAGAGCACGACAGAGCCAACGAGTGCGTACATTGACGGAAAAGGGCAAAGAACTGTACGGTGAGCACATAAAGAAGGCTGCACATCGTTTCAGTGTGCGCTATGAGAAGTGGAAGGTTGTCATTAAGAATGCCAAAGGAGCTATAGATGGTCAATGCTCAAAGGATCTGCTACAAGAACATGTTTCCAAGGTTTTGAGTGCTTCTAAGGATGTGAATGCAGCCTATGATGACTTGAGACGTATTGAATCTCCAGATAGTGACACAAGACGAAGGATGATACGTGTGAAGCCATAACAAAGACAATTATCGAATCTGTAAGAAAGTGTCCAAGCCCAAGTAATGCGGAGGTTCAAAGAGATGAAGAACTTTGGAAGGACACTGAGTCTTCATCTAAATACGTAGCCTCAGATGTGAAAAGTCAAAGGGATGAAAAATGGAAGGAGACTGAGTCTATGCCTAAGTTAGAAGCCTCAGACAGGATGAGTGTTAAGTCACACCACACTAAGCTCTCTTCTCATTCGAGGGTTTCCTCTAGACACTCCAGCTGGCTCTCGGCTAAAAGACAAGATGCAGCTGCTGAAGTTGCAGCAAATGAGGCTGCTCTCCAAGTTCTGCTTGTACAAGAAATCCATATGAAGGAAATTGAAAGGCAAGAAGCAGAAATAGCACAAAGACAAAAGGCTCTAGAAGCTAAGCGCAGAGAAGTAGAGCGACTTGAGACTGTAAAAAAGCTGAATGCAGCAAAGGCTCGACAGCGAGTGTATGAACAAAGTGAATGTTCAGATGAAGAAATATACAACCTACTTCACCACAGATCTGATAAAAATGAAGTCAAGTCTGAAAACAATGACCAGCATATGAAACGGTGTTCCTCGCCACAAAATGTGACACCGCACCAAGAGGTGAACACAGAAGATCTGGTCAAAGCATTTGCAGTGTCTCTTAATGCAAGTCGTCTTCCGGTACCAGAGCCAACAATATTCAGTGGCGACCCTATCAGATATAATGATTGGAAAATTTCCTTTCAGACTCTGATTGACAGGAAAAATATACCAACTGAAGAGAAGACTTATTATCTGAGGAAATATGTAAGTGGACCTGCAAGGAAGGCAATAGAAGGCTACTTCCCGCTTGGCACAGAGTCTGCATACTATGCAGCATGGACAGTTCTCGAAGAGAGGTATGGAAATCCCTTCCTCGTAGCAAAGGCCTTCAGAGACAAACTTGACGCATGGCCTAAGATAAGCTCTAAAGGCAGTATGGAACTTCAAGCATTTGCTGACTTCCTTTGCTGCTGTAAGACAGCCATGTTGCAAATGAAGGGGCTTGAAGTGCTCAATGACTGCAATGAAAACCAAAAAATGCTCGCAAAACTTCCAGATTGGCTTACTTCAAGGTGGAACAGAAAGGTTACAGAAGTGCAAGAAGAGACTCACACCTTTCCAAGCTTCAGCCAATTCATAGATTTCATCTCACGGGAAGCCAAAATTGCCTGTAATCCCATAACATCTCTCTTTGCTCTGAAGCCAAGTGAAACTGAAGGGGCAAAAACAACAAGGAACAGAGGCAATGGAGCAAAGGTGCTAGCAACTAACTCAAATGAAAGCACTGTTAGTGCTAGTTGTGTGTACTGTGAAAGGTCGAGTCACAGCCTACTTAAGTGTAGAAGGTTCATAAATGAGAGCATTGTTGAGAGACTAAAGTTTGTTCAAGACAAGAAGTTATGTTTTGGCTGTCTGAACTCTGGTCATTGCTCCAAGGATTGCGAAGGGAGAGAAACCTGTGACACATGTAATAAAAGACATCCAACATGTCTTCATGACAATCGCACGAAGGAAGACAGAACAAGGAGAAATCCACACAAGAACAGTGACAGGACAAGACAAACGGACGCAGATGTCTCACAAGACAACAGTGTCACACCAACAACAAGTGAAGCGACTTCTAACAGAGTCACACAGAATGTTGACGACACTCACACATCTTCCATTATTCCAGTATGGGTGTCAACCAAAGGTGAGCCAGAGCATGAAATTCTTGTGTACGCGCTCCTTGATACACAGAGCGATACGACCTTTATTCTTGAAGAAACGGCACAAGCACTGCATATCAAAGGTGAATCGACTCAGCTAAAGCTCACTACTATGTCTTCAAGAAACACAGTTGTGTCCTGTCGCAAGTTCTCAGGTCTACAAGTCAGAGGGTTCTACTCAAATAAGACCATTTCCCTACCAGTGACGTATGCCAGAGACTTTATTCCCGCAAACCGAGATCACATTCCATCGCCTGCAACAGCTAAGGCATGGTCTCATCTTGACTGCATTGCAAGTGAGATCGCTCCACTACAAAGCTGTGATGTTGGTCTGCTGATTGGGTACAACTGCCCCCAAGCACTTTTTCCTCGTGAGGTTGTGTCTGGAAAGGAAAATCAGCCGTTTGTGCAAAGAACTGATCTGGGATGGAGTATTGTGGGTTATGGCAATCCATGTCTCGATTATGGAGACGCCTTCGGAATAAGTCACCAAGTCATTGTGAAGGAAGTGGTGCCTGACATTAATCCCTCTTTAAATCTCACCAACAAGGTTCACTATGTCTACAGAACTCAAATAAAGGAAATGATCTCTCCCACAGAGGTCCTAAAGATGTTGAAGTCTGACTTTGTTGAGAAAGCACCAGAAGACACAAAGGTCTCTCAAGAAGATCTCAAATTTTTAACAAAGATGAAGGCCGGCATTAGGCACAAGGAGGATGGTCATTTTGAAATGCCACTCCCATTTAAGAGTGAAAGGCCGAACCTGCCAAACAACAAGGTATGTGCTATTCATCACCTCAAATGTTTAGAAAAAATGCTCAAGAGTAACAAGCAGTACTACATGGACTATAAGAAATTCATGAATGACATCTTAGCCCATGGAGATGCTGAAAAGGTCACAGAGCAAGACATTGACAAGACACCAGTTTGGTACATCCCACATCATGGTGTGTATCATCCACAAAAACCCGGAAAGATTCGTGTCGTCTTTGATGCCTCTGCCAAGTTCCAAGGCGCTTCCTTAAATGACCATCTCCTCACTGGTCCAGAGCTAACAAACACCTTGCTCGGAGTCTTGTGTCGCTTCCGAAGAGGCCCAGTGGCTTTCATGTGTGACATCGAACGCATGTTCCACCAATTCCATGTGCATGCTTGTGACCAAGATTACCTACGGTTCTTGTGGTGGGAGAACGGTGACCTTGAAACTCCATTCACTGTCTACAGGATGAAGGTACACCTATTTGGAGCAGCATCTTCTCCAGGTTGTGCCAACTATGGCCTCAAGCATCTTGCAGCTGAAGGGGAAGGAAGTTTTAATGAAGAAACCATCAAGTTCATCAAAACCAACTTCTATGTTGATGACGGACTAGCAAGTGTTGACACTGAAGATCAGGCAATACAGCTGGTTAATGAAGCACGCAAACTCTGCAGCATGGGCAAACTTCGGTTGCACAAGTTCATCTCAAACAGCACCAAAGTTCTAGCTTCACTTCCGAAAGAAGAATGCGCTGCAGCTCCCAAAGAGCTAGATATGGCACTCGGTGAAGTACACATGGAAAGAGCACTTGGCGTACAATGGTGTGTGGCATCAGATCAATTTCAGTTCAGAGTAGTTGTTAAGGACAAACCACTCACCAGAAGAGGAGTATTGGCCACAGTCGCCTCTGTGTTCGATCCACTTGGGTTTGTGTCACCTTTCATTCTGCTGGGAAAGCAGATTTTGCAACAAATGTGTCGAGATAAACTCAGCCAGGATGATAACTTACCTGACAGACTTCGACCTCAGTGGGAGTATTGGTTGCGTGACCTGGGAAACCTTGCAGACGTAAAGGTTCACAGATGCTACATTCCTTCGACCTTCAAGGCACAGCACTACGAACTTCATCATTTTTCTGATGCAAGTGCATCTGGATATGGAATATGCACTTACCTCAGAGCAGTAAGCACAACTGGTGAAGTCCACTGCTCATTGGTGATGGGAAGATCAAGAGTTCCACCAACCAAAGTCACAACTATACCTCGGCTTGAGTTGTCGGCGGCCGTTGTTGCTGTGCGCACTGGTGACATGCTGAAAAAGGAATTGGAAATGGAAATTTCAGAAGAAAGGTATTGGACTGACTCGAAGGTGGTACTCGGATACGTCAGCAATGAAGCCAGAAGATTTCATGTGTTTGTTGCAAACCGAGTGGAACGCATCAAACAAAGCACAGATTCAACCCAATGGAGGTATGTAACTTCCGAAGATAATCCGGCAGACCACGCCTCAAGAGGTCTCACAGCAGAACAACTTGTAGCATCAAACTGGTTCAAAGGCCCAGACCTCCTTTGGCAGAAGATCATACCCAGTGGGGAAATTAAGGTGGGAGAGTTATCAACCAGTGACCCAGAGGTTAAGAAGGTTCAAGTCCACAAGATACAAGGGGAGGAACAAAGGTCACTGTTAGATAGCTTACACAAGTTTTCCGACTGGTCGAGGATGATTAAGGCAGTTGCTAGACTCAAGCGCTATGTGAAAGAAGCAAAGGATCACAAGAGTAGATCACACGACATCAGTAGTGTAACAAGAGAGAAAGGAAGCAGAGTTAACAATCATAAAGATGGTTCAAGAAACAGCCTTTGCTCAGCAAATAAAAACCTTGCAACATCATGATGTGATGCAGATGAAAGACAAGGTTAGTAAGTTACACAAGTTATGTCGATTTCTTGATGACCAAGGCATTCTTCGGGTAGGCGGACGCTTAACACATGCAGCTTTGCACCCCAATGTCAAGCATCCCGCGATCCTGCCAAGAGACAGTCACGTGTCGGCATTACTGGTCAAACATTATCACGAGAAGACATACCATCAAGGACGAGGGATCACCATGAATGAACTTCGAGCTAACGGATTCTGGATTCTTGGATGCAGCAAGATCGTGTCATCTTACATCTATAAATGTGTAAAATGCAGAAGGTTCAGAAGGCGCACAGAGCAGCAGAAGATGGCAGACCTCCTAGAGGATCGGATGGAGACCACACCGCCATTCACCTACTGTGGGATGGGCTGCTTTGGTCCTTTTTATGTCAAAGAAGGCCGCAAGGAGCTAAAGCGTTATGGCTTGCTAATCACTTGCATGTGCTCCAGAGCAGTGCATCTTGAAATGCTTGACGATCTCTCTACAGATTCCCTCATCAACTCATTACGTGCATTCATGGCCATCAGAGGTACAGTTCGTCAGATAAGATGTGATCAAGGCACGAATTTTGTCGGCACTAGAAATGAGTTTATTGGAGCATTTAAGGAAATGGATCAAGCCAAGCTAGGGAAACTGAACTGTGAGTTTCTCATGTACACCCCAGCATCTAGTCATATGGGTTGTGTCTGGGAAAGACAAATTCGCACCATAAGAAGTGTTCTCATGTCCATTCTGGAACAATCAGCCAAACAACTCGACAGCTCCTCTCTGAGGACATTCCTGTATGAAGTCATGGCAGTGATTAATAGCAGACCATTGACTACTGACCAACTATGTGATCCATCAAACCCAGAACCTTTAACACCGAATCACATACTAACCATGAAGTCCACAATCATCTCCCCACCTCCAGGAAGGTTTGTGAAAGAAGATCTTTATCTCCGTAAGAGGTGGCGTCGTGTTCAACTACTTGCCAACACTTTCTGGACAAGGTGGAAAAAGGAGTATTTGTTAAATCTTCAAGGAAGACAGAAGTGGACCAAAGAGCACAGAAATCCTAAGATCAATGATGTTGTCCTCCTGAAGGATGAGATAACTCCACGCAACCAGTGGAAGTTGGCAAGGATCATTGAAGTGTATCCTGGAAAGGATGGAAAAGTGAGGAAGGTGAAATTGCTGCTGAGTGATCCAACCCCGGATAGAGCAGGAAAACGTACCTCCAAACCTGTGCACCTGGAAAGACCCATTCAGAAGACAGTCATTCTGATGGAAGCGGAAGACGATTCTCCACCGCACTCTGCTTAAAGGATAATTCACGATAGTTCATTCAAAAGCCGTTCATTAGTTCATAGGCAATACTTTATTCTATTTAATCACAAGTGATTGGTGGGAGTGTAACGGTCTTTTGCATTTGATGTTTGTTGCATTTGATGTTTGTTGCATTTGATATTTGTTAAGCTGTATGTCTGGATTTTGTTCCTTTGCACCCTCTGGTGGTGAACTGTGTAGGGTACAGCTTTGCTGTTTGGGTCTCCACCCAGCCACTTTTCTTTTGCTAGCACACATGGTGTCTGCATGCTGCAACTCACAGTTAGCTCCACACATGGAGAAAATATTGTTTAAAGAGTGAAAATAATTGACGAAGGAGATGGAAGATAAGGCAATAAGGCCATAAAGCTCTATTTAGCACTTCCTGGATGTCAGCTCACGAGGTTTGTGTATTTTAAATGGTTTATTTTCTGTAATTAAGGATTTTTTTGATTGATTGACACTATGTACAAGAACGCATTTTGATGTGATGTTTTTGTTTTATTGTTTTGTCCGTGAGCAGTTCTCACGGGTTGCCAAGACCAGAATAAACCCTGTTTTATAACTACATCGTGCGTACGTCAATCTTTTTTTTTTTTTTTTTAATGACATCAGAAACAGCAGTATGCGACATTACGTGATGGCAGAGCTTCAGTTCATCCTTTGTCTTTTTTTTTTTTTTAATAAATAGGACAGGGGGAATGAATGAGAGAAAGAGGGGGAGAGAGAGAAAGAAAACCAAAGGGGAGAAGAGACGGTGAGAAGGGGGGGGAAAAATAAACAACTCCTGGGTCACCTGTATGGAGAAAAAAAAAAAAAACAAACAAAAAAACAAACAGAGGAGACAGCAAACAACAAAGAGCAACATAATAATAGAGAAAACAAAGCACCATCACAATAAACTAGCTAGTCATAGATATCAATAGTTACTAAATAATAAACGATATTGTGCAGCACGCAAGATAGACAGCGCACAGTGTGCTTTGAGGCAGCAGCCAAGAAAGCTTTAGTCCGCGTCTGTGAATACCCATGTGTACACCTGTGTGCATACCTGTGTGGATCAGCATGCTTGCATTCCAAAGGTTTCTCCATGTAATGATCTGCTAGGGAGTGTGGGGGGGCCACAGCCCCATCCTCCAGGGTGTGAAGCGGGTATGGAGGAGATCAAAACTCCAGATATCCAGAGGCCCCCAGAACACAAGAGACCATGGAAGACCAACAGAGGGGCAGCCGCGCCACTGTTCCAGTAAGAGCTGAGGAGAGTCCCAGATGAGAGCTCGCCCAGCAGCCCCCTTTGGAGGCACCCCACCTCCAAAGGGGGCCCGAGCGAGCCCCAGGCCCCAGGCCCCGACAAGCGGCCGCCAAGGAGTGAGCCGGTGTGTACCCGGACGCCCACCCCCAGACACAATACGTACGTCAATCTTTGAGGATTGACAATATGGCTCCTACAATATGGCTCCCATCAACACTGTGCAAAACGAGGGATTTAGGAAAACGATCAACACCCTAGACAAACGCTACACAGTGCCGTCCCGCAACTATTTTTCTATTGTTGCACTACCTGCTCTGTACACGCAGCGTCGAGCAATGGTGGAGACGGAATTTTAAGCAGGACAACATTTTGCTGCAACAACAAAACGTGAGACATTTGTTGTTTTTATGTTTATTTGTTGTTATGAGAGAATCATGATCTCAATTCTAAGCCAAAAAATCGTGATTCTCATTTTATGCAAAATCGTGCAGCCCTAACATTAACACAAAACTATTGTTTCACCAGAGAAACACACATGAAGAGAGAGAGAGAGACAATAACAGCTACCAAACAGTCGTCATAATTCGTCACACAATGAGAAAAGGACAAATCAACAAGTAACAATGACTAATTAATATTAAAATCTGTAACATAATGTATTGTTTGGAGTTTAGTCTGATTGGTTCAGGATGACCTGCCATTATCCAATCACACGTCTGCTTACCTGCATCTTTTCTCTTTTTTCTAACCTGAGCACCTGATGGCTTTGAACTTTTGTTGTCCATCTTCCATTGGTATGAATTTTGCGCTCCAGTACAAACACAAATCCCCCAACCCGAGGATCAGCACAATTAACCTAACAGCAGGAACGTACGGGGGGGGGGGGGGGGGGGGGGGGGGGGGCCTAGAGGGGCTTGAGCACCCGCCCCTTTCCTGATGGGTGCCCAAGGTGCCCTTTTGTTGAGGCAACTTTTTTTTTTTTTTTTTTTTTTTTTTTAATGTGTGTGTGTGCGTGCGGAGTCCTGTCTGTGCCCCTCAACAATAATATTTAACTATTAATCACAGTTTTGCTAAATAAAAGGATCTGGCTTGCATCAGTCACATGATCACATTTAACCAATGATCGCCCTTGACGGCAGAACGCGCTGGTTACGAGCCGGGAACGAGCTCACAAAGAGCACGCACATTTTTTCCGGTCCGGAGCTGTAGGAGAAACACAAGTTAACTCAGAGACACAGACTGATGCAACACAACCAGTAAGTAGGTGTACAGCGCACACTGTAGTGTGTAGCACCCAGGAGTGTTAGCTTATTACGTACACGTTGGTAAGCTGTCTTGTTGCAACTGATGAACTGAAACAAACGAGCGTGCTGTGTGTGCAACAGCGTGACAAACATTACCTGTCCTTTTATTAACTGCACATGTAGTGCTGGTCACAGCTGCTGGCTACCTGTGTAAGGCTGTCATGGGTCTGTAGCTCTGTCCCCGTTTTAGGGAACATATTTAGTTTTAAAGTAAGTTTCCGGGCTTTTCCTGCCTTTCTGGAGGGATTATATTTCACTAAAAACTATCTAATATGCATGTTCACATAATTATGCATTATTATAATTATAATTTTTTTTTAAAAAGCTGTATTTTAAAGAACATACATTAAGAAGCAGATTATATTAGATTTATATTTTAAATGAGACAAAATTTGGATTTTACAGTAGTAAAATTATTGTATCTCTACAGTTTAAACATGTAATAAGCTTTGCCCCTGCACAGAGTGGATAGTGAAACAAATGGAATCATCATAATTCACGTCGGCAGTAATGACACCCGGTTACGCCAATCGGAGGTCACTAAAATCAATATTGAATCGGTGTGCAACTTTGCCAAAACAATGTCGGACTCTGTAGTTTTCTCTGGTCCCCTCCCCAATCAGACCAGGAGTGACATGTTTAGCCGCATGTTCTCCTTAAATTGCTGGCTGTCTGAGTGGTGTCCCAGAAACGATGTGGGCTTCATAGATAATTGGCAAACCTTCTGGAGGAAACCTGGTCTTGTTAGGAGAGACGGCATCCATCCCACTTTGGATGGAGCAGCTCTCATTTCTAGAAATATGGACAAATTTATTAAACCCCCCAAAATATGACTATCCAGAGTTGGGACCAGGAAGCAGAGTTGCAGTCTTACACGCTTCTCTGCAGCTTCTCTCCTCCTGCTACCCCCCCAAAAACCCATCTCCATAGAGACTGTGTCAGCTTCCAAACAGACAAAAACCAAACTAAAAACCATCAACAAACAACTTAAACATAAACAATTACAAAGAAAGAACAATACAGTATCCACATCTGAACCAAAGAGTAAAACAGTGAAATGTGGATTATTAAATATTAGGTCTCTCTCCTCCAAGTCTCTGTTAGTACATGACTTAATAATTGATCAACAAATTGATTTACTCTGCCTTACAGAAACCTGGTTGCAGCAGGATGATTATGTTAGTTGTTAGATTATTCTGTTATTATATGTTACCTTATATATGTAATCAAAGTAGTTGAATTGGAATACTGCTGTAGATCATATTATACCCTTTAATATAGAGTGTGTGATCTGTATGTAGTTTAGTTCTCGTTATACTTTTGAGTTAACAGAACATATTCACATAAAGGTTTATTAGATAAGTGTGCATCACTCTGTATCCTTGATCTGCTGGGAATGTATTACATGCTTAATTGTTGAATCATGAAGAGAAGATTGTAAGCAGGAGTCTCTGTGTCTAAGACAGGGGAGATAGACAGACCACATTCCATACCCCCACCTTAAAGAAAGCAGAGAGACAACTGCCGAGGTCATAACTTAGGCGCTGTAACAGAGAAAGAATGTGATGTTTTGGCTTTTACGACTAGATGGGGGCCACTAGAGACTATAAAAAGCTGAGCAACCCGTCACCATTTTGAGACTTGCTGTGACCCTCTACATGCAGCTCTCCCCATCATGATGGTTCAAATGCTCATAAGTGTTGAATTGTATGGAAATAAATGATTGTTGATTGAGCATTTATACACCGAGTATTGTCCTTCCTTCAGCCCAAAGATTCAAAGAATTGGGAGATTTCAACAACTTGGTGCCGTGTGACCCGGATCTTTGGTGTGCTGAGGAGGTGCAGATTTGGCTTTTTGGTGAGATCGTGAGGCGAGGTGAACAGAGGACCGGTCCAAAAATAAAAAGGTAAGCACAGCCTGTTGTATTATAAATACCAAATGTGCATATTGGGCTTTCCAAATTAATCTGTTCACTGAGTTACACGTATTTTCACAGTAAATTTGTCGGTGTCTGGTTTTTGGCGCAAGATACTAACAACATAAGTTGAGGCTGAATCCCAGTGTGTTAAATAAACTGCTTCTACCGAGAAACTAATAAGACACTACGTTGAGCTAGTTGCAGTAAACTGCTTCTACCGAGAAACTAATAAGATACTACGTTGAGCTAGTTGCAGCCACTTTACCTTCCACATTTAATTTTGTCTAAATACTGGCTTCTGTAGCAATAATACGTTAGAATTTCTTCTGAAGACGCGGCCATAAGTTCAGTACATTGAAGTCGAGGTTTGTTTATTTTGTTTATGGTGTCAGTGACGTCCTGGCTTTTGCCGGCTATGAAATAGAAGTTGATTTAAGGAAAAGCAGATGCTGGCTTCACGGTGCAGTTGAACGCTGGCAACGCCGAAGAGCGAAACACGTCCGTAGGTTTGGTTTATGTACGGCCGTGTTCCGGTGGTGCGGCCGTGAAGTGCAGTAGTGGTTGGTGCTAGTTTTAGTACATAGAACAGAGGTTTGACGGTGGTTTGTGGCGTCAGTCGAGTTTAAGGGCTGCGGTCATAATACAAAGTAAAAATTTTAGGTACATAGAGCAAAACCTGGTTTATGATGTCAGGTATAACTTCGGGGATGCAAGCATCACTTTTATGATGCGACTTTGCCCCGTTGTGGCGGTCATAAGCGCAGAGAAAGGGGTATTTTGGTCTATGGTGCAGTGTGCTTTAAGATGATCTAATAGTTGAGCTCAGAGGTTTCTGTGCAAATTTCTGCTGATGAGGAACGCTCTCTGTGTGTCTCACTGATGGTGAAACGCGCTGTGTGTGTAAGGCGCGCTCTGGCTGTGGGTGAGGCGTGCTCTGAGTGTGTTTCTGTGTGTGAAGTCTGAACACAGTGACAGTGACGGTTGATGTGTTTGATTAGGAGGACACTAGAGCAAAGACACATTTTAGGATCAAAGGTTGATGTCTAGTGTACCTGTGGAACATTTTGCTTATGGTTTGGCAACCCCCCTGTCTGTAGACGTGCAGGCAGGTTAAGTGCCGAGGTGGTGACTTGGGGAGGTGAGGGCCCCCGCATAGCTACGGAAATAACACTGGAACGGCCGTGTAATCACGGGTTCACATTTATTCCGGACTAGAACAAGACACATTTTGCGATCAAAGGTTGAGTCTAGATTAGTAAAGAAATATAATAAGGTTGAATTCCTCGTTTCAGTGGTTTGAAATTGTTGTGTGCCTGTCCCCTGACGAGTGTGAAATTAAAATAAAGAGGGAATTTGGAGCCACATAGAGATAGACGGGCATAATTGGGTGTATTACTCTGTGGTGTAATAAAAATAAAAAGGAGAGATAGTAAGAGGTGTGCAGTGGAGAATTATGGAGGAGTAGAGAGAGGAATGTGTTGGGAGACTGGCGTGCAGTCTACGCTGTCAAGGTAGGCGTGTTGCCTGCTTATCTGTTTAACCGTGATGAAAATGAAATTAAATAAATCTCTTAGTGTGTTAATACAGGAAGCTGCGGACCTGGACCAACTGCCCCCACAAGCACAGCGGCCGAAGCAAAATTATAGGTAATGGGAACCACACCCAGTACGAATCAGCAGCTGTGAAAAAGACAGCAGCGAGGAGAGAATTAGAGGAGAAATTAAGAGAAGTTTTAACACATAAAATTGGGGCCAACGGACTTGTGGAGGTTGGGAAGGCGTCCGGAGCATCACAACAAAAAGGTGAAACAAAAACACACACAAGCAGAAAAATCTGAGAGAAAGGCTCCTTTTAAGGTAACGCCTAGTTTGAGAAAAAGATAAAATTAACCTGCTTGCCTACAAACGCACATACACGCAATGAAGAAACAGCTTACACTCATGAACACGTGAAGATTTACCAGCAAGGCTAAAGCAGCGAAACTTAACATACATTTGTTGTTAAAGGATAAATACATTACTGACAAAGAAACTCTCTGGGTTGCAGGACAACAATTTAACAAAAAAAAAAGGAAAAGGAACACTGGTCTAACCAACCAGGCAAGACGCAACAAATTTAGTGGTAAAAAGAGTCAAATTGTGACATGTTTTCTGTTGATTGATTAATAAAAGTGAATACTGAATGAAAGAAAATTTCTTTTTGGGCTTTTAAACATGATCTTAAGAATTTTAACATGTATCTGTGTTGTCCTGTCAGCTTGGTGGGTCATGAGTTGATTATATCGGGAGAGAAAAAACAAAAAAAGGGGGAGAAAAGGCTGACACAGGGTCTGGTCCCGGTGTTTCTCCCCTCTCGTTGTAATACAGCCAACACAACATCATTTTCCTGTTCGCTTGTTTTTGTTTTTCGTTTGTTTTTGTTTTGTTTTGTTTTTGTTTTTTCTATACATATTTAATTACAGGCTGCTTTGCCGGCCCTGAAAGCCGAGGCTGACTGGACTCCTGCTCTCCCCCATACGTGACACTGACCAAATGCTGCAACAGCTGGACCCACAACAACGACCTGAGAATATCAACAGACCTGCAGGAATGTGATCTCATGCAGCCGAGACGGAGAGCACTAAAAACCTAAGGCCCGTTTCACTACACGGGGGAAAAATTCCCAGACTGCGTCAGCTGACAGAGCTCAGCTGTGACGAGACGCCCGCCAAGCCCGAATGAAAAGTAAGGCCGAGCGAAAGAATGCTGACCTTGATAACTTTGCATTCACACTGTGCAGGACAGTGATGGACCAACACGGATGATCGGGCGGCAAAAAGGGCGTGACCGAGACAGGAGGAGTAACTGAGGTCAGAAGGCACCTCAGAATGGACAAAAACACAGAAGAAGATGCAGGTTTCACCTGCGGTGAACATCGACACTGGAGAAAGGACTGCCCCAATTGGGGTCAGAACCAGGACGGACAGAACTTTGGGCAACAGCAGCAGCAATGGTCGCAAACAAACTGAAAAGGAGGGGGGCAGGACCCCAGGGCATGCTTCAGGCCGTGGTTTACCCAGAACACCAGAACAGGAAAGTGATGAACACAAACACCCACACAAACACACACATCTACATGCACTGACTCAGAATGAAGAGAAACACACACACACACACACACACACACACACACACACACACACACGTCTACACACACACAGATTCAGAATGAAGTGAAATACACACATGAACACGTGCACTCGTTGAGTGAGTGAGAAATGACACACACACACACGCTGATGCAATGAAGAATGCTTTGCTAACAAATGCTTATGCGGATATGCAAAATGCTGCACACAAACATCCTAATGCATAATTTTTATGAGGAGCAATTGATTACCATTGATTACTTAGAATGTGTTATATGTCACCCAGAGGGCATTTATGTAGATTTTAGGAATAAGGTCTAAAAAGTTTGGTTATGAAAACAATGTCTGTGCGTGATGTCTGTTTATGGCTCAAGGCCTTGACTGAATTCTTTGCTGTGCTTCACACAGCCCTGATGAGGAACAGTGGCACAGAGTGAAAATGATGAATTAATAGTGCAAGTTTTAGGTCGGAGTACGGCATTTTCTGTGATTGAGTTTTAATTCAAGGAGGAACAAAAGGTGTTACGGCACCTGAGGTTCTCATTCCCACACAATATTGTCCCGGCAGGAAGCAAAATGTTCCTGTGAATTTCTGGTTGATTGTTTGGTTTTGTTTAGCGCTAGCTTGATTTTATCAGTGAGCTTTGGCTTGTGTTCTTTCTCGTAAGCGAGAGAGGGATAGTTTTATGCTTGGACATGTCTGCAATGGGCCCTAGTTTGTGTTATTTTAGTAGTATTTTGTTGGTTATGTCTGTTTTCGTTTTTGTTACAGTGCACTGAAGAAAAACAAATGAGAGGTGTGATCCACCGGTGGTGATATGGTGATATTTTGTGAGTTCATGATTTAACAATCAGCTCTTTAAACCAGGCCTGAAAGATTGAAATTTAAAGCGCTATGAAATATTCTTACAAAAACAGTTGCAAAGTGTGTTTCTCCATGATTGTAATTGGCTTGGGAGAAATTCACTTATATGGGACACTGATCACAGGAGAAGTCCTTAGTCTAAAAGGATTGCAGCGGGTCAATCCAGAATAAAAGAACAAAGAATTGTTTTCCTTTAAAATGATGACGTCATCTTGCTGATGATGGATGCTCGAATAGGTTGCGCGTGAGACTCCGTTATCAGCAACATCTGGTATGAATGTGTATGGAGGTATGCATGTGAATGGACGGTGATGGACGGACTGGAAGCTTTGACTGACTTGATACTGAGACAATGACTGCACCAACTTTAGGATTAGTAAATGCCAATAAACAATTCATAAACAATTCACCCAGCCGGCAAGAGAAGGGTGGATGCTTCGCTTTGTTTTGTTTTTTGTTTTTTCAGGAGCAGGAGGATAAGAGAGACTGGAGGAGGAGACTGTAGCTTCACATGAGTATGAGCTGCAGACTTAACACTTTGGTTGCTAATTCTGAGTTATTGATGTTTGCTTTAAGAAAACTGTGCTATATTAGCTGTGTTTTGATTAAGGTATCATGTTATATTATTGGGAATACCAAATGCTACAGTGGAGAAAACTTTTGATATCACTCATGACTGGAATATGTTACTATTAACCATAGCAGGCCACTGTAAAAAAAGTCAAGTAAATTTTGTAGAGGAAAATCGCCAAAACTTTAACAATACCTATGAATGGCTTGCCACATTCAAAATAGAGATATGCAATAATAAACATTGGTCCACGTGATTTAGGTTCTCATTTGAAATAGTAAGTTATTAGATGTAGAATATAATTGACAGGGACATGTGATAGGATGTGGTACTGCAAAAGAACAAGAGCAAAGTAAATAAAGAAAATATTGTGTTTAGTTTGGATAAATTCAAATTAAAATGTACCATTACACTCAGAGGATCAATGTGGAATAAAACATATGCAAAATTTGTATGAAGTACATGACTGATAACTGTTCTGTCCTGAGCGTTTGTTTCTAGAGCACCCACTTGACCACACCAACAGTTTCTCGCCACCGAGGAGGGGTACTTGCAAAAAGAATAAAATAAAAATCTGAGTTTAACAAAACATTTAAATGTAAATATCAAGCTTACCTTTCTTTTTCCATGAAATGTGCTTGTGGGAACGCCAGCCATTTTGAAAAGGTGGGCAAAACAATTGGCAAGGCCACACCCCCACACATGTGATATAATTTTAAAGGTACTGTTGCCCTCTCTAAGAAACATCAGGACTTAGAGGAGTGGGAAGTAGAGTATGCGAGCTACAAGCAAAAACTAAAATGTGTACTACAGTGTGCAAAAATGAAATACTGGGTCATCAGGGGGTCATGAGGGACATTTATAAAACTAAAAGTCCCACTAACCTTAAAGTGCACTTGAAAAGCTCACACAAGAAGGTTAACCTAGCTTACCTAGAAGACCTCATCAGGGGGAGTACACTCCCCCTCCTTGAAGAGCTCACCCACTCAACCCGCATCCCCAGAAAACAGCTAACCCCAGATAAGGCAGCGTGATGTATCCCGAGACAACAGGACTGGGACATCTAAATAAAGGTGTGAAACAATCGCCTTCAAAAGGTTATCAATTCACTTCAACCAAAATTAGGACCACTCGGTGCGGCAAGAGTTAATAGTTATTAGTCTCAACACCCAAGGATAACCAGAAGAGCATGACTGATATGATGGAACTGGGATTTTGTTACACTTAATTTTTGCAAAACACAAAAAACTAAATTGAAACTAAGGATTTTCAGAAAATAAAAACTACACTAAACTAGCAAAGAATTGGTAAAAACGAATTACAACTGGTAAAAATTGAAAATCTGAAGTCGAAGCTAAATAAATATAAAAACTAATGAAAATTGCAAAACTATTACAACCCTGGTCCAGACTAAGATGGCGTTGGACATCTTCAGGGCAGAAAAGGGTTGGTGTGACCAAGGTGTGGTTTGGCTTGTTGTATGCACATTTCAAAATGTTACAGCTCTGGATGGACCAGTTACCAGGGCATGGAAGGATGATAGACTTTATTACATGGGGAGAAGGGAAATTTCCGGGATTGAGGATCCTCTGGGATGACGAGGCTGGAGCAACGGTACTCGAGAGAAGAATTTCTGATACTTTCTGAGATATGATGTCACTAACCTTCTCTTTTAATTGTCTAGCTCCAATGAATTGACACAGGGGAGTGTGTCAAAAAGGGGGGAGTTGAGTCCGAACATCAAACAATGGTTTTATGAACATCTTATGACGATTATTTCTGTGTTTAATAATTTAGCTATGGTAAAACTTAAGCTTAGAATGTGTTAGACTTAGAAGGGGTTCACTAATTTTTCATTTCTTTTACACACACATAGATTATGATTAGAATAAGTCCCTGGGTCAAAGAGTCCTGAACATAATATTTTAAACCAAATTTGAATCATTAGAACAACAATATTAGATTATCAAGGCTAGGGAGAGAGGTGTTTTGGTTTTCTGTCTCTTGCAGAGAAAGGAACAGACACCAGACGGGGGCACGGAGATGTGAGGACCCTTCACAGCAGAGACAGATGTAGGGACTGCCGAGACAGCAACTGAGGTCAAGTGTCATGGCGTTTGGGCTCCTGGAGAACATGGATCCCACAAACACAGCAATAACCATGAAGGGGTTGGCGAAAACCAGGAACACCAGACCAACGAGGTTCGAGAGGCTCTTGGCAAAAAGGGGGACACGGCGGTGATCCCAAAACACACAGATTCTTGTTTGAAATCGGGGCAGAATAATCCCCAGAACTGTGCAATGACTAAAGGGTGGTCTAACCCCGGAGGTCGAAGAAAGAAGCTGAGAATCACCCAACTGGAAGACACTGGTAGCTGCAGCAATAAAAATAAAGGTTAAAAGCTCCTTAGACAGAGGTTCTAGTCTAAGTACATTTGAAAGGTATAAGGGGGGCATTAAAATGGGAGTGGAAAACTGGAACACCAAAATAAAGCTGTGGGAAAATTGGGGAGTGATGGGAGTGTCATCTGTAACTGCTGTTATGGTCGTAAATCTAACTTTGCTTGCATCTGAACTGCGTGAACACAGAGGTCATCCCACATATGGTCCACCCGTTAAAGGGGGACAGAGGGCCTCAGGACCAAGAAGAACTGGACCTTGTGACCCTGGAGTGCATGTTGTAAGTGATCTCTTTCAGAGATCAAAAGGGGGAATTGTTAGATTATTCTGTTATTATATGTTACCTTATATATGTAATCAAAGTAGTTGAATTGGAATACTGCTGTAGATCATATTATACCCTTTAATATAGAGTGTGTGATCTGTATGTAGTTTAGTTCTCGTTATACTTTTGAGTTAACAGAACATATTCACATAAAGGTTTATTAGATAAGTGTGCATCACTCTGTATCCTTGATCTGCTGGGAATGTATTACATGCTTAATTGTTGAATCATGAAGAGAAGATTGTAAGCAGGAGTCTCTGTGTCTAAGACAGGGGAGATAGACAGACCACATTCCATACCCCCACCTTAAAGAAAGCAGAGAGACAACTGCCGAGGTCATAACTTAGGCGCTGTAACAGAGAAAGAATGTGATGTTTTGGCTTTTACGACTAGATGGGGGCCACTAGAGACTATAAAAAGCTGAGCAACCCGTCACCATTTTGAGACTTGCTGTGACCCTCTACATGCAGCTCTCCCCATCATGATGGTTCAAATGCTCATAAGTGTTGAATTGTATGGAAATAAATGATTGTTGATTGAGCATTTATACACCGAGTATTGTCCTTCCTTCAGCCCAAAGATTCAAAGAATTGGGAGATTTCAACATAGTTTAAATGAATCAACACCCCCGAGTCATTCTAACTACCAGAAATCTCGAAGCACAGGCCGAGGGGGCGGTGTGGCAGCAATTTTTCACACCAGCCTATTAATTAATGAAAGACCAAGACAGACTTCTAATTCATTTGAAAGTCTGATGCTTAGCCTCGTCCACCCCAGCTGTAAAACTCAGAAACCAGTCTTACTTGTTATCATCTATCGTCCACCTGGGCCTTACACAGAGTTTCTGTCTGATTTCTCAGACTTTTTATCTGATTTAGTTCTGAGCTCAGATAAAATAATTATTGTGGGTGATTTTAACATCCATGTAGATGCTAAAAATGACAGCCTCAACATGGCATTTAATCTGTTATTAGACTCAATTGGCTTCTCTCAAAATGTAAAAGAACCCACCCACCACTTTAATCACACTCTAGATCTTGTTCTAACATATGGCATAGAAACTGAACATTTAACAGTGTTTCCTGAAAACCCTCTCCTGTCTGATCATTTCCTGATAACATTTACATTTACAATTATTGATTACACAGCGGTGGAGAGTAGACTTTATCAAAGTAGATGTCTTTCTGAAAGCGCTGTAACTAAGTTTAAGAATATAATCCACCCACTGTTATCATCTTCAATGCCCTGTACCAACACAGAGCAGAGCAGCTATCTGAACGCTACCCCAACAGAAGTCGATTATCTTGTTAATAATTTCACCTCCTCGCTACGTACGACTCTGGATACTGTAGCTCCTGTGAAAACTAAGGTCTCTAATCAGAAGTACCTGACTCCGTGGTATAATTCTCAAACACGTACCCTAAAGCAGATGACTCGTAATCTGGAGAGGAAATGGCGTGTCACAAATTTAGAGGATCATCATTTAGCCTGGAGAAATAGTTTGCTGCTTTATAAGAAAGCCCTCCGCAAAGCCAGAACATCTTACTATTCGTCACTGATTGAAGTAAATAAGAACAACCCCAGGTTTCTCTTCAGCACTGTAGCCAGGCTGACAAAAAGTCAGAGCTCTTTTGAGCCAACAATCCCTTTAACGTTAACTAGTAATGACTTCATGAACTTCTTCACAAATAAAATTTTTATCATTAGAGAAAAAATTACCAGTAATCATCCCACAGATGTAATATTATCTACAGCTACTCTTAGTACCATTGATGTTAAGTTAGACTCTTTTTCTCCAATTGATCTTTCTGAGTTAACTTCAATAATTACTTCCTCCAAGCCATCAACGTGTCTTTTAGACCCCATTCCTACAAAACTGCTCAAAGAAGTCCTGCCATTAATTAATTCTTCGATCTTAAATATGATCAACCTATCTCTAATGATCGGCTATGTACCACAGGCCTTCAAGCTAGCTGTAGTTAAACCTTTACTCAAAAAGCCATCTCTAGACCCAGCAGTCTTAGCTAATTATAGGCCAATCTCCAACCTTCCTTTCATATCAAAAATCCTTGAAAGAGTAGTTGTCAAACAGCTAACAGATCATCTGCAGAGGAATGGTTTATTTGAAGAGTTTCAGTCAGGTTTCAGAGCTCATCACAGCACAGAAACAGCTCTAGTGAAGGTTACAAATGATCTTCTTATGGCCTCTGACAGTGGACTCATCTCTGTGCTTGTCCTGCTAGACCTCAGTGCAGCATTCGATACTGTCGACCATAATATCCTATTAGAGCGATTAGAACATGCTGTAGGTATTACAGGTACTGCACTGCAGTGGTTTGTATCATATCTATCTAATAGACTCCAGTTTGTTCATGTAAATGGAGAGTCCTCTTCACACACTGAGGTTAATTATGGAGTTCCACAGGGTTCAGTGCTAGGACCAATTCTGTTTACATTATACATGCTTCCCTTAGGCAGCATCATTAGAAGACATAGCATACATTTTCACTGCTATGCAGATGACACCCAGCTCTATCTGTCCATGAAGCCAGATAACACACACCAATTAGTTAAACTGCAGGAATGTCTTAAAGACATAAAGACCTGGATGGCCGCTAACTTTCTGCTTCTTAATTCAGATAAAACTGAGGTTATTGTACTCGGCCCTGAAAAGCCTAGAAATATGGTATCTAAGCAGATTCTTACTCTGGATGGCATTACCTTGGCCTCCAGTAACCCTGTGAGGAACCTTGGAGTCATTTTTGACCAGGACATGTCCTTCAATGCACATATTAAACAAATATGTAAGACTGCGTTCTTCCATTTGCGCAACATCTCTAAAATTAGAAATATCCTGTCTCAGAGTGACGCTGAAAAACTAGTTCATGCATTTATTACTTCCAGGCTGGACTACTGTAATTCATTATTAAATTCATTATTATCAGGATGTCCAAAAAACTCACTGAAAAGCCTTCAGCTAATCCAAAACGCTGCAGCAAGAGTACTGACAGGGACTAGAAAGAGAGAGCATATTTCTCCTGTTTTGGCTTCCCTTCATTGGCTTCCTGTTAAATCCAGAATTGAATTCAAAATCCTGCTCCTCACATACAAGGTCTTAAATAATCAGGCCCCATCTTATCTCAATGACCTTGTAGTACCATATCACCCTATTAGAGCACTTCGCTCTTGCTCTGCAGGCCTACTTGTTGTTCCTAGAGTATTTAAAAGTAGAATGGGAGGGAGAGCCTTCAGTTTTCAGGCCCCTCTTCTATGGAACCAGCTTCCAGTTTGGATTCGGGAGACAGACACTATCTCTACTTTTAAGATTAGGCTTAAAACTTTCCTTTTTGCTAAAGCATATAGTTAGGGCTGGACCAGGTGACCCTGAATCCTCCCTTAGTTATGCTGCAATAGACATAGGCTGCCGGGGGATTCCTATGATGCATTGAGTTTTTCCTTTCCAGTCACCTTTCTCACTCACTATGTATTAACAGACCTCTCTGCATTAAATCATATCTGTTATTAACCTCTGTCTCTCTTCCACAGCATGTCTTTTATCCTGTCTTCCTTCTCTCACCCCAACCGGTCGCAGCAGATGGCCGCCCCTCCCTGAGCCTGGTTCTGCCGGAGGTTTCTTCCTGTTAAAAGGGAGTTTTTCCTTCCCACTGTTGCCAAAGTGCTTGCTCATAGGGGGTCATATGATTGTTGGGTTTTTTTTCCTCTGTATCTATGAAGCGCCTTGAGGCGACTTATGTTGTGATTTGGCGCTATATAAATAAAATTGAATTGAATTGAATTGAATTGAATCATAAATACATTATTTCATATTTATTACTTCCCCCGCTTTGCTTTATTATTGTAGCTCTAGTAATAAATAATAATGTAAGGATTCTGGATCAGCACCATGATGCCCACAGTATATACAGTATTCTGAAGAAGGTCTAAAATGTCACTGTGTGTGCGTGCATGTGTGTGTTTTATTTAGATGGATTTTTAAAAAAAATATTACTCATGATATAACATTGTGCAGACATGGCTGGTAAGGACATGAGGAGGAAACAGTAGAGCTGTGTGAGGCTACTAAAGGCAGGGCTATAACATTTTTCTGTCATCATTTTATTATAGATTAAGTGCAAGAGTTGTTAGGTGTGGATAATTAGATTATAGTTTATTGCAATAGCAAGTTGTGCCTTGTTCTCACATAGACAGCAAGTGCAGAGTAATATATGAAATGATGGGATGGAAGGAAGAAGAGAAGCAAAGAGTGATTCACAGGCAGAGCCTAAATTATTTCTCACAGTTTTTTGTTGCCTTATGGTTCCAAGCGCTGTCACCAATCTTTGCATTTTGTTATTATCTCATGAAACTTGTTTAATCAGCTACCATCTCTCCTGTGGACTTTTTAATGTCTACAGTCTCAGACCAACACAGCCCTGCCCTCATAGCTGGACTGGCCATCGGGCATACCGGGCACTTGCCCGGTGGGCCGCTGGCGATTTTTTGTTTTTATGGGCCGACCGTTTTTTTTTTTTTGTTTTTTTTTTGGGAAGGGTATAAACAATGAAAGGTGTTGGATTGGCCAATTGGTCATGATCGACTCTGGGCTGGATCAATTACAGCCGAGGAGGTCGGATGCACCCTCCCCCTTGTTTAGCAATCTTATAGACGGACTAAAGAAAATGGAGAACAAAAAAAGGAAAGAAGGTGCCGAAAAAATTAGGGCCAAAAAGAAACAAGCCCTTCAGGCAGACGCTGCCAAATGTGTGAAAATTACTGAATTGTTTGGTGGTAGCTATGGCATAGCTTCCATAGATTTAGCAAGATCAGCAAGTGGTGGAGGCCAGCAGGTGGATGAAGGAAAGGGGAGGCAGGAGGAGGAGAGACCCGAGGCGGCCGCCGGTCATAGTGGCAGAGGAACTGAACTTCAGGTAAGAAGTTATGACCTGCTGTCTATCTGTGTCAGATATAAACTCATTTTAGTTGTAGTTTGTTTTCGTTGTGGTGACTTTATACAGTCGCTTAGAATAACTCGTACAGCGTAACTAGCATGACGGAGTTTATATACTGCTGGGCGGGTGCTATGAACTTACTGATAGTAAATTTTATTTTATGCTTAAGGTTAGTTTCTCAAACTTCTCAAAATCTTAACAAATTGTGCCAATCCTTACATGTTGCACCAGCTGATTTATCATCAAAAGTGGAGAAGTCTGTGACAGAGGAGACAGAAGAGCAGCAGAGAGAGATGGAAGAGCAAGAGAGAGAGAGAGATGGAAGAGCAAGAGAGAGAGAGAGATGGAAGAGCAGGAGAGAGAGATGGAAAAGCAAGAGAGAGAGATGGAAGAGCAAGAGAGAGAGATGGAAGAGCAGGAGAGAGAGATGGAAGAGCAGGAGAGAGAGATGGAAGAGCAAGGGAGAGAGATGGAAGAGCAAGAGAGAGCGATGGAAGAGCAGGAGAGAGAGATGGAAGGGCAAGAGAGAGATGGAAGAGCAAGAGAGAGAGATGGAAGAGCAAGAGAGAGAGATGGAAGAGCAGGAGAGAGAGATGGAAGAGCAGGAGAGAGAGATGGAAGAGCAAGAGAGAGAGATGGAAGAGCAAGAGAGAGAGATGGAAGAGCAGGAGAGAGAGATGGAAGAGCAGGAGAGAGAGATGGAAGAGCAGGAGAGAGAGATGGAGCAAGAGAGAGAGATGGAAGAGCAGGAGAGAGAGATGGAAGAGCAAGGGAGAGATGGAGAAAGAGAGAGAGAGGGAAGAGCAAGAGAGAGATGGAAGAGCAAGAGAGAGAGATGGAGCAAGAGAGAGAGATGGAAGAGCAAGAGAGAGATGGAAGAGCAGGAGAGAGAGATGGAAGAGCAAGAGAGAGAGAGATGGAAGAGCAGGAGAGAGAGATGGAAGAGCAGTAGAGAGAGATGGAAGAGCAGGAGAGAGAGATGGAAGAGCAGGAGAGAGAGATGGAAGAGCAGCAGAGAGATGGAAGGGCAAGAGAGATGGAAGAGCAGGAGAGAGAGAGATGGAAGAGCAAGAGAGAGATGGAAGAGCAAGAGAGAGAGATGGAGAAAGAGAGAGAGAGATGGAAGAGCAAGAGAGAGATGGAAGAGCAAGAGAGAGAGATGGAGCAAGAGAGAGAGAGATGGAAGAGCAAGAGAGAGAGATGGAAGAGCAGGAGAGAGAGATGGAAAAGCAGGAGAGAGAGATGGAAAAGCAGGAGAGAGAGATGGAAAAGCAGGAGAGAGAGATGGAAGAGCAAGAGAGAGAAATGGAAGAGCAAGAGAGAGAGATGGAAGAGCAGGAGAGAGAGATGGAAGAGCAAGAGAGAGATGGAAGAGCAAGAGAAAGAGATGGAAGAGCAAGAGAGAGAGATGGAAGAGCAAGAGAAAGAGATGGAAGAGCAAGAGAAAGAGATGGAAGAGCAAGAGAAAGAGATGGAAGAGCAAGAGAGAGAGATGGAAGAGCAAGAGAGAGAGAGATGGAAGAGCAAGAGAGAGATGGAAGAGCAGGAGAGAGAGATGGAAGAGCAAGAGAGAGAGATGGAAGAGCAAGAGAGAGAGATGGAAGAGCAAGAGAGAGAGATGGAAGAGCAGGAGAGAGAGATGGAAGAGCAGGAGAGAGAGATGGAAGAGCAGGAGAGAGATGGAAGAGCAGGAGAGAGAGAGATGGAAGAGCAAGAGAGAGATGGAAGAGCAAGAGAGAGATGGAAGAGCAAGAGAGAGATGGAAGAGCAAGAGAGAGAGATGGAGAAAGAGAGAGAGAGATGGAAGAGCAAGAGAGAGATGGAAGAGCAAGAGAGAGAGATGGAGCAAGAGAGAGAGAGATGGAAGAGCAAGAGAGAGAGATGGAAGAGCAGGAGAGAGAGATGGAAGAGCAAGAGAGAGAAATGGAAGAGCAAGAGAGAGAGATGGAAGAGCAGGAGAGAGAGATGGAAGAGCAAGAGAGAGAGATGGAAGAGCAAGAGAAAGAGATGGAAGAGCAAGAGAGAGAGATGGAAGAGCAAGAGAAAGAGATGGAAGAGCAAGAGAGAGAGATGGAAGAGCAAGAGAGAGAGATGGAAGAGCAGGAGAGCGAGATGGAAGAGCAGGAGAGAGAGATGGAAGAGCAGGAGAGAGAGATGGAAGAGCAGGAGAGCGAGATGGAAGAGCAGGAGAGAGTTGGAGAAAGAGAGAGAGAAAGGGAAGAGCAAGAGAGAGAGATGGAAGAGCAAGAGAGAGAGATGGAAGAGCAGGAGAGAGAGATGGAAGAGCAAGAGAGAGAGATGGAAGAGCAAGAGAGAGAGATGGAAGAGCAGGAGAGAGAGAGATGGAAGAGCAGGAGAGAGAGATGGAAGAGCAGCAGAGAGAGATGGAAGAGCAGGAGAGAGAGAAATGGAAGAGCAAGAGAGAGAGAAATGGAAGAGCAAGAGAGAGAGAAATGGAAGAGCAAGAGAGAGATGGAAGAGCAAGAGAGAGAGATGGAGCAAGAGAGAGAGAGATGGAAGAGCAGGAGAGAGAGATGGAAGAGCAGCAGAGAGATGGAAGGGCAAGAGAGATGGAAGAGCAGGAGAGAGAGAGATGGAAGAGCAAGAGAGAGATGGAAGAGCAAGAGAGAGAGATGGAGCAAGAGAGAGAGAGATGGAAGAGCAAGAGAGAGAGATGGAAGAGCAGGAGAGAGAGATGGAAAAGCAGGAGCGAGAGATGGAAAAGCAGGAGAGAGAGATGGAAGAGCAAGAGAGAGAAATGGAAGAGCAAGAGGGAGAGATGGAAGAGCAGGAGAGAGAGAGATGGAAGAGCAGGAGAGAGAGATGGAAGAGCAAGAGAGAGAGATGGCAGAGCAAGAGAGAGAGATGGAAGAGCAAGAGAGAGAGATGGAAGAGCAAGAGAGAGAGATGGAAGAGCAAGAGAGAGAGATGGAAGAGCAGGAGAGCGAGATGGAAGAGCAGGAGAGAGAGATGGAAGAGCAGGAGAGAGAGATGTAAGAGCAGGAGAGCGAGATGGAAGAGCAGGAGAGAGAGAAGAGCAAGAGAGAGAGATGGAAGAGCAAGAGAGAGAGATGGAAGAGCAGGAGAGAGAGATGGAAGAGCAGGAGAGAGAGAAGAGCAAGAGAGAGAGATGGAAGAGCAAGAGAGAGAGAGAGCCAGGGCATCGATTACTTTGCTCGCCCTGAACCTGCCATATTACGGGCCTTCTTAGATTACCACCCACAGCAGAACAGTAGCAGTGCAGTTGTGATGAGGGTGTTCAGCTGTAAAGATGGCACCAACAGGAAGTGGCTTACTTATTGCAAAGAACGCCATTTATTGTTCTGCTTTGTGTGTCTGGCATTTGCAAGGCTGACTGACACCAGCACATTTATAACAGGCATGAGTGACTGGCGACATATACATCTGCGCACAGAGGAGCATGAAAAGAGCAATACACACCAGACCTGTGCTGAAGCTTTTTTCTTAAGGTGCTCAAAAGGCAACATCAGGAGCTTGTTTGCTGGCAGTCAGTTGTCAGCTCACAGAGCACAAGTGAAAAACAGACGGCAAGTTTTAGAGCGTATAGTGGATGTGATCAAAGTACTTGGGAAGAGGGGACTCAGCTATAGGCATGTGGAGAATGAGGCTGCATACACTTTAGGTGATAACACCATCGATCATGGTAACTTTCTGGAACTGATTGTGTTATTAGGCAAGTATGATATGTGCCTTGGAGAACATTTGAATGACTGCATTGAAAAAAGCAAGAAGTTGCATCAGACCAGTGGATCAAGAGGTAGAGGATCTCTCATCACCCTACTCTCCAAAACAACTGTCAACTCAGTGATTGATGCACTTGGCCATCTCCTTCAAGAGAGCATCGCCAGTGATGTCCAGAAAGCTGGGATGTTTTCTGTTCAGCTAGACAACCCAAGACATCACAGGTTATGATCAGTGTTCAGTAATCATCAGGTATGTTACTGAGTCTGTGCAGGAGAGGCTTGTCTCCATAGTGAGGTGCGAAGCATCCACGGGGCAGTACTTTGTAAACTTGCTTTCCGGAGTTTTAGAGCATCTGAATCTAGACAAGGCCATGTGCATTGGGAATGCAACAGATGGTGCTTCAAATATGCAGGGCCAGTACAAAGGCTTTTCAGCACTCATGACTGCCCAGTCTCCAACTCATGTGCATGTGTGGTGCTATGCACACATACTTAATCTTGTGATTGCTGACATAACACAAAGTGTCATTGAAAGTGGATCACTCTTTAATTTACTTAATGACATAGCTGTGTTCATCAAGGAGTCCTATCACAGGGTTCATCTGTGGGAGAAACAAACCGAAAACACAAGACACAGACGCCTCAGTCCAATAGGTGAGACACGGTGGTGGGCCAAGCATGATGCCCTCCAGAAAATCTTTGGACATTTTGGAAAACCAGATGATGGCCTCTTCGTTGATGTAGTGCTGACGATGGAAGCCATTGAAAAGAGGGAAAAAGAAAAGCCAGCTGTTCGTGCCAAAGCACGAGGCTTTAAAGAGGCATGAAACTGTGTTAACAGCACAGATATTTCTTAGAGTGTTTGAGCAACAACTCCTCTGTCAAAGTACCTCCAGTCAAAGGGGATGGACATTCTCTCTGCCCATCATATGGTGACTGCCACACAAGATGGCCTCAAAAGTATTGCCAGGGACTTTCCAACTGTGAAGACAGCTGCAGACACATTTGTGAAACAGACAAATCAAAAACTAGAGGAGAGGGAGAACAACACAGACATGGAAGTGGAGGCTGAACTACCTAAAAAGAGAGCCAAAAGGAGAAAAGGCATGGCCGGAGAGATGCCTGAAGATGAGTTGCAAATCAATGCTGAGAAATCATATGAGGTGAAAGTGCACAACATCATCCTGGACACAGTTATTGAAGCAATCCACAGACGATTTGTCATACATGGCCCTCTTCTTGCCGATTTGGCATGGTTGGACCCCAGGAAGTTTAGCCAGGTCAGAACAGTTTCTCTTCCAAGTAATGCATTTCAGAACCTCAGCGTCTGTCTACTTAAATTTGACAGCAGGGCTACAGTTAATAACCTTCAGTCAGAACTGAAACGTTTTGCTGAACAGTGGGAAAGGCTTAAGACATCACATGTAGATGAGTACACGACCAGAACAGCAAAGGACAGATCTGAAGAATGGGACGAAGAAATTGAAATTGTGACCGAAAGCTGTGGTTCTTGCAAAAATTGCCCACTGTGCTGCTATCAAATACTCGGCGGTTCAACATGCTGTCTGATGCCTATCGTCTCCTTGGGCTGGCATACAAGTACCTGCTGACCCTCTCCCTCACTCAGGTTGCCTGTGAAAGAACATCCTCTACACTCAAGTTCAATAAAAGCAGACTCCGAAGCAGCCTGTCTGCAAACAAGCTGGAGATGTTTGTGCTGATGGCCACTGAAAAGGACATTCTCATGTCATTGGACTCTGACATGGTCATTGACAGGGTAGCTGAGAAGAGTGACCTGCTGAGAAAGCTCCTTTTGTAACCTGGTGAGGTGAAATAAAAATGAGCAAAACATTCCTAATTATCTATTGTTAATATTAAATTCAGCTTTATTGTTATTGCCTAAATGAATACGTTTAGTATCTACCTTCACTTCAAACAAGTCAAGTGATTGGTAAATGCTTAGAATTTGTCCATCTTAATAGATAGAATAAATATGAGATTGGAGTATTAGGCATTTATAAACATATATTCTTACAGTCTTAATCTGTCATTGTTTCATTTCAGATGCTGTCAGTCATTTTAGGAGGACTGAAGTGTGTTCATTTTAAGTAAGTACTATATGGAATATGATTCAACCATTTTTCTAGAGTAAGCATACCAGTACTGTCATCGTCTGAAAAAATCTATTAAGTACAATTCTTTCTCAACCTTCACTGTCTGTCCTTTCACTTCATAAAGGTTTCCATGTCTTAAGATATGTTCAGTGTTGCTGCTGTGGAAGTGTTGTAGGTGACCTTTTATTGATGAGTGAATAGTCTTTGATGATACAATTCAATCATAATCTGTCCTTTATAGATTTTAATATTCATCTAATCTTTATTCCTTTCTGTCCTGTTTGTCAGGGTCTGATCATACATTGTTTGTTTAAGAGGTTCGAGACCATTCAACTTTTTAAGTTCATCAACGTAAGTACTAGTGTATATGATTCCTCTAATTCCTTTCTGGAATAAAGATGCCAGTACTGTGATCATCTGAGCAAGTCCATCAATTGCCATTCACAGTTCTTTGTCCTTTCACTTGTGTCCTGTTTTTCAGGGTCCCATATAATTTCTTCAGAAGTAAGTACTGTATATGATGCCAGTATTTTCCCATATTTTCTAGATACTGTATTAGTACTGTGTGTAAAATGCCATCAAAAACTCAATTAAGTGTTATTCTTATTCTTCTTTCTCACCTTTCTTTCTCTGTCTCCTTTCATATTTAAAGGTTGCTGTGTTAACAAAATATATTGTGCTACCATGCTGTTTTCTATTGTTTTGGTAAATAAATACTTTATGAAAATATCCCTAAATCTGTCATTTATTAATTTTAATATTAATTAATGATCATGTCTCACCTCTAGTGTTCTTGGTCTTAATTTCAGGTTTCTACCATGTGTTGTAGATAGCTCAGGAGGTTAACTCTACCAAGCAGTCTTTTTGTTTCCGCTATGTACTGTTTAAAATCCCGAATAGGGAGAATGGTGTAGGTTTAACTTTATCAGATTGATACATATATACCAACAAGGCAGTGTACATCTGTGGCGGAGGCGTGGCCCCGGGCGCAGCTGCAGGGGAGGAGTGGAGCGGAAGGCTCAACAGGGCGGCGCTGCGAGGCCGGTAAGAACAGCTGATGGTGTTTATGGACTGATGATGGTCTCCCTCACCTGTGTTTATAGTGAGACGAGGAGGAGCGGCCAGAGAGAGATCAGCTGGGCTCGTGAGCTGTCAGGCTGTGCGACTGTGTCAGCTGTCAAAACATAACATATCAATAAATGTGGAAATTGGCAGTATACACCTGCGTGTGCGTGTATTTGTGCCTGGTGTATTCCACAAGTGGTGCCGAAACCCAGGATAGTGCCGGTGGGGAAATGTCCGACCCACAGGCCACGCCACCCGCCCAGCCCCTGCAATACTTGGCGCAGATGCTGGCGGAGATGGCGGCGATGAGCCGGGATCAGGCGGCCGACCAGCGTGCCCACCTGGCCGCGCTGCGGGAGCAAACGGACCGACAGACACAAGTTCTGGAGCGGCTGGTTGGGGCCGCTGCCACGCCGAAGCCCTCGCCACTGTCGGTGACGGTGCCCCGGATGGGGGACGGGGACGACCCACAGGTTTTCTTGGAGACCTTCCGTGCCACGGCGGAGGCTTGCCAATGGCCGCGGGAGGAGTGGGCTCCGCGGCTGCTTCCCCTGCTCTCCGGGGAGGCACAAACAGCGGCCCTGAGCCTGCCTCCGGCGTCGAGGAGCAGCTTCGCGGACGTGAGCCGGGCGGTGGTGGACAGGCTGGGGCTCACCGCCGAAGACCACCGCCGGCGGTTCCGGGCCTGTCGGCTGGCTACAACGGACCGACCATTCGCCTGGGCCCGGCAGCTGCGCGACGCGGCGGTACGCTGGCTGCAACCGGGGACATCGGAGGGGGAGACGAAGCTGGTGGACAAGGTGGTGCTGGAGCAGTTCACGGAGGGATTGCCAGCGGAGACGGCGAGATGGGTCCGGTGCCACCGGCCCGCAAGCTTGGAGGTAGCGGTGACGCTGGCGGAGGACCACCTTGCCGCTGGAGCAGGGGAACCCGGGGACGCCGGGCGGAGGCCGAACAAACAGGCCCCAGTGCCGGCCCCGAGGCGCCGTGTGCCGACACCAGGGCAGGCAGAACGGCTGCCGGCGCTGAGCCCCACTAACCCTTTCGCGGCGTTGGTGCCGTCCAGGGGAACCGAGCCAAGTGGAGCCGCCCCCGAGCCACGGAGAGCAGCACAGACGCCGGGGCCGGAGTGTTGGAAGTGCGGGCAGCCGGGGCACCTGAGGAGGGATTGTCCGCTTATGGAAGTGGGGCAGGTGTTTCGTGTTGCTGGCGCCCCAGCACCCTCCCCCGGTCCAGGAGGGACATACAGTATTCCGGTAAGGACTCGAGGGGGTATACGCCAGGCGTTGGTGGACACGGGCTGCACGCAGACCCTCGTACACCAAAGCGTGGTTCGCCCCGGGGCATTGCTGGAGGCAGAATGGGTGGAGGTGAGGTGTGTGCATGGTGACATTCACAGGTATCCCATAGTGCCGCTGTTATTAAAGTATAAGGGCAAAACGCATAGAGTAACGGCGGCGGTTAGCCCGCGCCTGTCGCACCCCCTGATTCTGGGTACCAATTGGCCGGGGTTTCATCAGCTACTGGGGCAGTACGCGGGGGTGCGATCACGACCGGAAGCGGGGTGTAGCGTGTGCGCGGCGTTCAGCGGTGACGCGGGGTCGTCCGACACTGACTCCGGGGGGGAGGAGCCGGCGGGTCCCTCACGGGACGTCCCGCCGGCCCCGGAAGTGTCCCCCATGGGTGATTTCCCACTGGAGCAGTCTCGTGACGGCACCCTACGCTCAGCCTTTGACCAAGTGATGGCTATTGATGGTCATGTGGTGCGCCCTGAGGCCGCGCAGACCTACCCGCGTTTCGTCTTATTAAACGACCGATTATATCGAGTGAGTCGTGACACTCAGACAGAGGAAACACACACCCAGTTGTTGGTGCCGCAGGGCCGCCGGGAAACGCTTTTCCAGGCGGCCCACTATAACCCCATGGCAGGGCATATGGGCTATGAGAAAACTCTGGAGCGAATAACGGCCCGATTTTATTGGCCGGGCATCCGAGCGGATGTGCGCCGCTGGTGCGCGTCCTGCCCGGACTGCCAACTTGTTAACCAGCCGGCCATACCGAAGGCGCCGCTGCGCCCTCTCCCCCTCATTGAGGTCCCGTTTGAGCGCATCGGCATGGACCTCATCGGGCCGTTTCACCGGAGTGCACGCGGCTACCGCTTTGTGTTAGTCCTGGTGGATTACGCAACGCGGTACCCGGAAGCAGTTCCGCTGCGCACCATCTCTGCAAAGAGTGTGGCGCAGGCACTGTTTCAGGTCATCTCCCGAGTCGGAATCCCGAAAGAGATACTGACTGACCAGGGCACGTCGTTTATGTCTCGTACACTGCGGGAACTGTACGAATTACTGGGCATTAAATCTATTCGGACCAGTGTCTACCACCCTCAGACTGACGGGCTGGTGGAGCGGCTGAATAAGACTTTAAAATCCATGATTCGGAAGTTCATTAACGAGGATGAACGCAATTGGGATCACTGGCTAGACCCTCTGTTATTCGCAGTGCGGGAGGTGCCCCAGGCCTCCACGGGATTTTCTCCCTTTGAACTGCTGTTCGGCAGGAGGCCACGTGGGGTGCTCGACCTGATTAAAGAAAGCTGGGAGGACGGTCCGAGCCCCGCCAAAAATGAGATTCAGTACGTGTTGGACCTGAGAGCAAAACTCCACACTTTGGGGAGGTTGTCACGGGAGAATTTGCTCCAGGCTCAGCAGCGTCAGCAACGCCTGTATGACAGAGGGGCTAGGCTCAGGCAATTTTCACCGGGAGATAAAGTGCTTGTGTTACTCCCTACTTCCAGCTCGAAGTTGCTCGCCAAGTGGCAAGGACCCTTTGTGGTCACACGGCGAGTCGGGGACGTGGACTATGAGGTCGCTCGGTCGGACAGGGGAGGAGCCACGCAGATTTATCACCTCAATCTCCTCAAACTGTGGCGAGAGGTTGAAACCGCTTCTCTGGTGAGCTTGGTGAAGGAGAGAGATGAGTTGGGGCCTGAGGTGCCAAATTCTATCCTTCCCACCTCCCTCCCTTGTGATGACCATCTCACACAGGCCCAGAGAGCGGATGTTGTCGCGTTGCAACAGCGTTTTGCGGACGTGTTCTCCCCCCTGCCCGGCCGGACGTCCCTCATCGAGCACCATTTCGTGACGCAGCCCGGCGTGACGGTGCGTTCACGGCCCTACAGGCTCCCGGAGCATAAGCGAAAAATCGTGCAGAGGGAATTGGCGGAAATGCTGAGGATGGGAGTAATAGAAGAGTCGCACAGCGCCTGGTGTAGCCCCATCGTTCTGGTGGCGAAGAAGGATGGGTCTATACGGTTCTGTGTCGACTATCGCAGGGTGAACGAAGTGTCACGCGTTGATGCCTACCCCATGCCTCGGGTCGACGAGCTCCTGGACCGGTTAGGCACGGCCCGCTTTTTCACGACACTGGACTTAACCAAGGGCTATTGGCAGATTCCCTTGTCTGCCGAGGCCAGGGAGAAAACGGCCTTCTCCACTCCGTACGGTTTGTACCAGTTCGTGACGCTTCCGTTTGGCCTGTTCGGTGCCCCGGCCACTTTCCAGCGTCTCATGGACCGGGTACTGCGTCCGCACGCAGCGTATGCTGCCGCCTACCTGGATGACGTGATCATCCACAGCGACACCTGGGCGGAGCATGTGCTGCGGGTGGCCGCGGTCCTGGAGTCCCTGAGGGGGGCGGGGCTCACGGCCAATCCGAAGAAGTGCGCGGTTGGACGGAGGGAGGTGCAGTATCTGGGGTACCACCTGGGGGGCGGGCAGGTGCGTCCACAGGTGGAGAAGACGGCGGCTATCGCATCCTGCCCGCGCCCCAGGACGAAAAAGGAGGTGAGACGGTTCTTGGGGTTGGCGGGTTACTATCGTCGCTTTGTGCCGGGGTTTGCGCAGCTAACCAGCCCCCTGACCGATCTCACTCGAAAGGGTGCCCCGGATCTGGTCCAGTGGACGGGGCCGTGCCAGGCGGCGTTTGTGCAGGTGAAAAAGGCTCTCTGTGGGGAGCCGCTGCTTCACACTCCTAACTTTTCCCTCCCTTTTGTTCTGCAGACTGACGCCTCGGACAGAGGGCTGGGGGCCGTTTTGTCCCAGCAGGTGAGGGGGGCCGACCGCCCTGTCCTATACATCAGCCGGAAGCTGGCAGAGCGCGAGCGCCGGTACAGCACCGTGGAGAAGGAGTGCCTGGCCATCCGGTGGGCGGTCGGCTCCCTGCGCTATTACCTCCTGGGACGCTCATTCACCCTCTGTTCGGACCACGCCCCGCTGCAGTGGCTCCACCGCATGAAGGATGCCAACGCCCGGATCACCCGGTGGTATCTGGCGTTGCAGCCCTTTAAGTTCAAGGTGATCCATAGGCCGGGGGCGCAGATGGCAGTGGCCGATTTCCTCTCTCGCTCGCGGGGGGGGGAGTTGGCTCGGCCTGACGGCTCCCCGGCCTCGAACGGGCGGTGGGGGTGTGTGGCGGAGGCGTGGCCCCGGGCGCAGCTGCAGGGGAGGAGTGGAGCGGAAGGCTCAACAGGGCGGCGCTGCGAGGCCGGTAAGAACAGCTGATGGTGTTTATGGACTGATGATGGTCTCCCTCACCTGTGTTTATAGTGAGACGAGGAGGAGCGGCCAGAGAGAGATCAGCTGGGCTCGTGAGCTGTCAGGCTGTGCGACTGTGTCAGCTGTCAAAACATAACATATCAATAAATGTGGAAATTGGCAGTATACACCTGCGTGTGCGTGTATTTGTGCCTGGTGTATTCCACAACATCAAAGCAGTTGTTTTCATGCAAAGGCTTTATGGTTTTTCCTATAGCGATTGACAGACCACGTGACTTTGCGCATTGCATGCCGGGAACTCCTGGCAAAACAATCCAAGTACCGCATCAAATACAAGCATTTGCAATTGCAGCACCGCAAAACGTTCATTCTCCGGTTCCAATCCATTCTTGTTTTTTCTTTGCCGCACAAAAAAGGAATGTACAAAACGACGGAGAACAATGCCGGTCCGTACAAAGACAGACTCGACGAAAAGACAAAGAAAAGATACGAGGAAAAATCAAAGGAGTGAAAGGGTCAGACCCTTACGAGCACACAGAGGGACAAAAGACGTTAGCGTCCTGCCCATCTTTCACCACGCTCAGATTTAGAATTATACGGTTCTTGGAGTGAGTGCATACACTCATGAAGTTTAGTAACTTCAGGTCACTGCAACAAGCCCAGGTACAGTTTACCGACGGATGGGTGCAGGACCTTGAAATGCACCGAAAGACCATCGTACGAACAAAGGTAAGTTTACCTTTGTTCGTCTCACAAATCGTCGTCATAAATACACATTCGTTAACCGTGTATTAATATAACCTTTGAGCTCAACGGTAATTAATTAGTAGTGGAAAAATAATTGTAATATTTGAGCCATTTCTGCTGTCCAACTACTTCTTACAAAATACATTTTTAATGTTAATTAGATTTTTTTTTACGGCATAAATAAAGGTTATTTCAAAGTCACTGCCACAGACTGATTGCGGCTTCTACCTTGTTACACTAATGTTGTTTGTAGCTCAGTATGACTTTATGTCATCCATGAGGGATGCATTTGACATATGTTTCACATATTATAGCCCAACAAGTTACTTACAGCAATTTAAATACGAGCAATCAGTTTCTTTGCAAATACCGGAAATCAGTTTTTGGCAGACAATCAGTTTTTGGCACAACACCGGCTATTGCAGTTAATAATACAGCAGCTTCTTGCAATTTTTTGTGTTTCTTTTTATCGCTGTGTAACTGAGTTCAATTGAAAGCCTGCATGCGCTAGTACCGCTTGCCAAAAGTTCCCAGAATCCTTTGCGGTTTTATCCATGAATGACGTCACATTTTTGGTGGGCCGGTGTTCCAGATCTACTGGCGTTTAGATCAACTGGCGTTGGTCGAACAGATGTGTGGCAGTCTTGCGTTTCAGTAGCTCCTACCGACAAACCAGCAAAAAAACGCCAAATGTGTCATCTGTGACACTTGTGAGAGTATCTCAAACACACTCTGTCAGTCTTGATGCTGTTGGAACAACAAAATGTTTAAAATGTGGCGAGTTTACCTGGTGATATCCTCACGCGCGACGCGATCGCGAAAACAGCAAACAAGTAACACCACGCCGTTGTTGTTCACAGGACAGCAAGAGTAAACGATCGGGAGACTTTTGTCGTCGTTATCGTTCCCCTCGCACGGTTTATTTCCCCGAATTCAGCGTTTTTGCTTCACAACTACAGCGTGCTGTTTACTTTGTGCACTAACATGGACTCGAGTCAACCAGCGCCACCTCTGGCCAAGTGCCACAGCCTACAGCCAGATCAACCTGTGACACACATCTGCACCACGTTTGAATTCGTGTCATGCACATTTGTACCTTTCAATTGTGTCTGTTTGTGCGTCATGCAAATAAACCTTTGAAATGAATGAAATGATATCATGTATTTATTATCAGCCTACATTTGTACAAAATGCCAAATGACATACACATAAGATTCACCATCCTGATATCAATACTTTTGCCCATACGAAAAATGTCGTGAACACACTAATATTTCACCAGTGTTGTAACATCACATGTCGTTAGCATAGTCTGCCTGTGTCTTCCCTCTGCAAACAAACATGTTAGAGTTGGTTGTGATATACAGTCTGCATAAGTGTGGTCAATCTAATAAACATTTATAAGGAGATGGCAGTTACTGTGAATATACAACAGGTGATTACCAATAAACAGTCAGACAATGACTCTGACAATCTCATTCAATCTTGCAGATTGCACCTTCTGTGGAAAGTGGTACCACACAGTGTGTGTGGATGTCCCCTGTGCAGAAGGCGACTACAAATGTTGTGGGTGCTAAATAAACAGAAAAAAATTGATCCCTGTTGTCTTTGCTTACCGATTGTTTTTAGTGTTGACAATCCACATTGCTGGCATTGCATCTTTCAACATGTTTGTGGGTAGATTTGGATGTACCAGGGGTAAGTGCAGCCACTCAGCCTCTACTCAATGTGATCATAGCAGCAGGTGCAGATGTGTCACAAGTTAATCTAGTAGTGGGCTATGGTCATGTGTTAGTGGTGGGAACAGTCATATCCACTCACTCTCACTGGCTGTTTATTACTAATCACTGTGTAACTGCTGTGAATTCACAGTAACTGCCGTCTCCTTACAAATGTTCATTAGATTAACCACACTTATACAGACTGTATATAACTTCAGCCATGTTGATGGATTGCCTATATTGGCTGGAAATATTCATTTCCAGGGAAAAGACACAGACAGACGATGCTTACAGGATGTAATGTGACAACACTAATGAAATATTGATGTGTCATATTTGTCCAAGGCGTATTTCATTGTTATGGAAAAAGAGAATATTAAAATCATGATGACCAATTGGAGTGGTGATTTCTATGACTTTGTGTATATAATTTGGAATTTTGTACAAATGTAGGCCAATAAGGAATATATGATATCATTTCATTCTTTCCAAAGGTTTATTTGCATGACGCACAAACAGACACAATTGAAAGGTACAAATGTGCATGACACGAATTCAAACGTGGTGCAGATGTGTCACAGGCTGATCTGGCTGTAGGCTGTGGCACTTGGCCAGAGGTGGCGCTGGTTGACTCGACTCCATGTTAGTGCACAAAGTAAACAGCACGCTGTAGTTGTGAAGCAAAAACGCTGAATTCAGAGAAATAAACCGTGTGAGGGGAACGATAACGACGACAAAAGTCTCCCGATCGTTTACTCTTGCTGTCCCGTGAACAACAACGGCGTGGTGTTACTTGTTTGCTGTTTTCGCGATCGCGTCGCGCATGAGGATATCACCAGGTAAACTCGCCACATTTTAAACATTTTGTTGTTCAACAGCATCAAGACTGACAGAGTGTGTTTGAGATACTCTCACAAGTGTCACAGATGACACATTTGGCGTTTTTTTGCTGGTTTGTCGGTAGGAGCTACTGAAACGCAAGACTGCCACACATCTGTTCGACCAACGCCAGTTGATCTAAACGCCAGTAGATCTGGAACACCGGTCTCCAGTCAAAATGCCCGGGCCGATTTTTTGTCCCAGTCCAGCCCTGCCTGCCCTCCAGCACTATCCACAGCAACCCCTCAACAGCAACATTGTACCCATCAGGTAAAGCATCGGCTACGTTTGCTTTGCCTTGTTGCCCATATTAGATTCTTGATGAAAGTGTGTTGTTGTTATTCAGCCTGGTTCAATGTGCCCCTTTTTAACTTTGAGCACCCGCCCCTTTAAACCTCTCTGCACGGCCCTGCCTAACAGACCTACACCTTAGTTCACAGATTCACTTTGTCTAAGGTTGATTTCTGGGATTTCACACAACCCAGGATTCAGATCGTGAATCCATGATGGGCTTGGATTTACATCATTATAAATGAAATGCGCTCTACTTGGAAGCAGCCGGCCCCGCCCCTTTTGACGGGTTGTGTGAGACTTTAAATCATCAAACTGTAAATTATAAATTAAATTGTTATTGATCCTTTACCCCGAGTCCTAAAGTGTAGATTTATTTTCTTACTCTTCTTATATTTATTGTTTGTTTACTTGCACCGCTGTAACTGCAGCCTCGTCGTCTCGTCTCTCTATATGCTGGACTGTCTGTAGCGGAGATGACAATAAAGTTTACTTTGACTTCAGCAGCGCGCAGGCGCACCGAGGGCTCTCGCGCTCACTTTATAGAATTTAGAAAAAACATGGGTGCAGATTATAAGTCTGTATCATAATATCTGTTTGTTGTTTTTATTTTGTTTTGCGAGTTGGTTATTAGATGCCGCTCCAGCCAGCCAGAGACTCCCCGCCGCCCCGCCCTCTCCTCCCTGTGCCGCCAGCAGCAGGCGCACCTCGCAAACGGAGGGCGCCCTTACTCCCAGCAAATGGCTGATAGAAAACCGATCGGTGCCTACGAATTTCCCAATATGCGCTGGCATGACGTCGGGGAAGCATGGGTACGACCGATTGTTTTACTTTTTTCTTGCCCGTGATGCCCCCCCCCACCACGATGCATTCTATTGGTTTGCACACTTACACACACCCAGCTGTGGTTTCCTGTTTTGCTGGACTCTGGAGAGCCCCGCCTTTAACGCTCTTCTCTCACAGAGAGCAACAGAAAACTTGGAAAAACTCCAGATTGACTGAACTCAGTTCAAAGTTACCTTGACACCTTTAGATGTGAGACGTAGTGATGGTCCGCTTGAAGCTGACGCTCCGGTGCGTGTGTCAGAAAGATCAACGCGCTGCTTCAGAAGCACCGTGTCGAGGCTTGATTCGTTTGGCCAGAGTCACGTGATCAGTGACGTCTGAAGCTTCGTTTAGAACGTACCTTTTTTTAAATCGAACTTTATTGAAACACAATGAGTATACAACATACAAACTGATGAAGTTTACAAAAGAACAGAACATGAACATACAGAACCAGGAGTAAAAAAATGATGATATGAGTAGGCGAAAAAAATCAACATATAAATATTGTTCTGAGAGGCTTTTTGTTGGTTGAGTCTGAAATTGATTGTATGTACAATTCATATCCTTATAATAAGGCAGAAATATGGTGTTTTATTAATAAACTTACATTCATGGATATAAAATAGCTAAAAGTATTAACAAATTTTTTTATAAAAAAACATTTATCATTCTTCCTGGGGAACTTAAAGAAACAGAATAAAACATTTTCCATCGTAAAGAAAACTCCCTTAAAATATGGACAATAACAAAACTGCTAAATTCTTCCAGAATCTCTGTGTAGAGGAACCAAAAGAGATGTGCCACAGTTTCTGGATGATCCCCACAGAAAGTTCAATTAGTATTTATGTCTCTTTTAAATGTTACCATATAGTGACTGGCTGGGTCACATTTATGAAGAATTTTATATGAGATTTCCTTCACCTTGTTCACAATTAGATATTTATGGGATCATCCAGACTGTCTTCCAGGTGATATCTGGAACATGTCGGTTCCAGTAAGATATTCTATATATGGGAGAGACATGATATCTTCTTGGAATAAACTACGTATTCTCTTATTGCTGTTACCAAGTTCCTGTGAAAAGCAGATTTTTCCCACTGCTGACTCAGCTGGATCAGGGAGAGTGACTGAGGCAGATATTGAGCTGTCAGTGTTTTTATATAACATTAAAGTCCCTGAGGGTATGGCACCAAGCACCATTGAGAATTCCCCAACACTGACGGGAAAATTATATAGTGTAAGGAATTCATTGTAAGTAAGTAGTACTCCCTCGTTAAATTTTAAAACTTAGTAGCGGCCGCCATTGTTGGCAGCTGAAATGTGGCTGGGCCGCGCTATGAATTCTGGGATATGGTGGGCCACGAAGGACACACCCGACCCATCCTTCAAACTCGGGAGAATGAAGGACGCATTTGAAGGAGTCGAGGACTCGGGACAGCCTTCGTCGCCTGGCTGTGACGTCATCGGCCTTCAAATGCGGCCTCCGGAGGATGCAGCCGACGTTTTGGGACACAGCTTGTGCGTCTTTGTTGGACAGAGTCATGTGACCTCCCAGGGACTACACATGGAAACGAGCAGTTTAGCTCAAATCTGGCAGGTTTCCATCGTCTGTTTTTGTCCTGATGTCCATGAACATGAACACTGTCCCTGTCAAACACGTCCAGATAATCTGATCCAGTGTTGTTCTTCTTCTGTGGTGTTTGTGATGGAGCAGCAGCTGCTGATGTCCTCCACCAAGGGGGCAGCAAATTCAGCTGACTGTCATCATTTATTAAAAAGATGTAACAATGTGACATAATGCAACATAATAGTGTCAGTTACACATTGTGGGTTGCACTGTGGCCAGAATGGACATTACCTCCTGCCTAATGGAAGCTGTCAGCCATCCTGCAACCATCAATTAGATAAGCAGAAGTGAAGGGATTGTTAACAACAATTTAATAATAAAATGTAATGTGATAGTTGCACTTTATTAGCTCCCCACAATCGTATGAATAATAACCATGAATGCACTGCATGCTCATAGCAAGTTCTTTAGGTTTAAAGTGAGATCCTGCTTTAAAGGGCGCTTCATCTGCTGGGAATGACATGTTTCTTCTAGTATGTAAGGCTCAGCCCATCTTACTGGGACTTACTTTTGTAGATCCACATGCTCTAAACCTGCTGCTCCATGATTGGTGCAGAAGCTTTAAGCTCCTATTAACAAATAATGACCATGGACTTAGTTGTTACTACAATAACTTATCATTGAGCAACTTTTAATTTTACTTGTAAAACTATGCAAGTAGAATTGAATGGGGCACAGTGAGCTGAGCACAGGCCCACTCTGTGACACTCAGAGGTTTGTGGATATCATACTGAGAGTATTGGACACAGTGCAGCCAGCTTGCAGCCACTTTCCCACCACTTTAGCACAATGTTTACATGAGACTCAGCCACACTAATGTTCCTGGGCAGACATGTGGTGCAGCATGGCTGATGGCACTGTACCTGCAGCTGTCATGGACAAGAACCACTCAATACCTCACCCAAGCCAAGCCTGTGCTGATGTTGTGATCTGAGACCGAGACACTAACCCAGGATCAGGATATGATGTTGTGAGAGTTTCACTAAGAATTAGCTCTGATTACAAGATTTCAATCTATGGTAACTCTAATTTGTATTTACTTCAGTTTGTTCATCTTGGAGCTGTGTGCAGCTGAGGACAGTCTTATTATTACCAGGTGAGGATATGTAACAGCCACAGTCTGTAGAGATGATGTCACCATGGAGTGGTGATGTCACTGGAGCTGCCAATATGTGCTCCAGCCAAAGCTACACCAGAGGGTTGTGCTGTGTAACAGGTTGGTGCAGGTGGTGTTATCTACATTTGAACATTAGGCAACAGTCTCATGAAGACACTTTCTATTGTTCACTAAAGACCAACAGTAACAGAGACAAAGGGAGAGCAGCAGAACTAGTGCTAACAATTAGCACTGCTAGCCTGCCCACCAACACCAGCTAATGTTCTAAAAACGATGATCAATGATTTTGCTGTAACGGCTCCAGCTGTCTGTGTCAGGGACACGTTGGAGATGAAGTGAGTGATCCAGTGACAAAGGTTTGGAAAGCTGCAGTCAGCTGAGACTAAAGGAGTCACCTGACCGAGAGACCAAATGTTTCACTGAGAACGTCCAGATGAACAGAATCAACCTTTGGGATCATCTGTTCCACACATCCATGTTTCACTTACTGCATTATATTTCCTCCTTGCTGTGCACACAGGCCTGTGGCTTATAACCAACTCCAAGTTCAGACTCAGAGGCTGCTGAAGCTGTTTTCTGGAACAGAGACGTGTTGGATATAAAACCAACTCTTCTTTATGTGTCAGCACTGAGGAAAGGAGCAGCTTGGTTTCTAAGTGTATGAAGGACTGTAGCAGTGTGTGTGTGAGCTTTATTTCACAGACAGAACCATGTCAAAAACACAACTTCAGGTAAAAACAATACAAAATCAAAGAGTCTGATCAGAAGGATTAAACAGAGGAGTGTGGGACTGTTTTTAACAGACAGCAGGTTAAGCCAGGCTGGAGGAGTAAACTGAGCCTCGGTGTGAGCAGCAGTGTGTTTGACAGGAAGCTGAGATAAACAGTCTGGAGCCCATTTAGTGCTTCATATGAAAGTGTGAGGATTTGAAAGCAAATCTAACATCAAGCAGGAGTCAGTGTGAGAATGATTTGTGCTTTTCCTCAGTCAGATGCTGGGAGTTTCAGTTCATCCATGTTCAGCGTGCTGTGCTTTGTGTCACAGGAGAAGATGACAGTAGAAATCAAGTCTTCATGTCACTGAAAGCCTCCACAGTCTGCTATGGAGGTGCATCAGTTTGGATTTACAAGAAGAACATTTCTTAAACCTGCCACAAGATGGCACTCCAACAGAAGGGATGTCCACAGTGTAACACAGACACACACATACTGTGTGAATGTGTGAGTGAATGGGCTTTCAACACAAGGCTTCTGCTGCTACCTTTAATGACATAATTAGCTAACAAGAACAAACTGTTAATTACCAGCAAAGAACGGCTCCAGATTTTAGCTGCTGACCATTTTGTGAAACGTTGATTACATCAGCTTATTGTTGATTCTTCAACCTTAATATCAGCTGCTTTAAAGGAGCCTGGTTCTCTGGCAGTAACACTTTTCTTCACTAGATGCAGTGCAGGCACAGTCTGTGTTTCTAAACTACACACTAATGTTCATTGTTGTGCAGCTAAATCCTCCCTCTGGATGGGAAGAATCCCTGTCAGGCTTCAAACACCTGGCTTGGTGTTCTGGAGCTAATGTGTCACCTGTGAGGACTCTGAGATGAACACACAGCAGACACTTCAGTTCTCCGTCTGTGTGTCCTCAGTTTCCCAGCATGCCTTGGCTGTGGTGGTGGAGGTGAATGAGGGGGAACATGCTGCTCTGTCAGCACTCAGGTTTCATACCTGCTGATCTCAGAGGACAAAGCGGCGTTACAGCAGCGCACGTTGATGAGACCTGATGCTCTGAACAGTTCAGACTTCAGCCTCACTCTGAGAAAACAAACCACTGACTGTCAGCAGCAACTACACCTGCTCCATCAGTGACGGAGAGAAGAACTGAGACTGAGAGACATACAGCTGCAGGTCAAAGGTCAGAAACGCCCGCTCTTTGTACGGGTCAGGAGTTAGTACTGCAGAGGTCAGAGGTCAGCTTGCTGACAAAGCATTTGAAACAGTTTGGAGCTAAAAGCACAACAGCAGAGGAAAGAAGAGACACTGCAGAGATGATGCAAAATATTGTGTTTTGTTCTCAGCTGTCAAAAAGTGTAACACACGTGTTCCAGCACAGCCTTTGTGTACTTTCACTTCTCCATACTGTCCATTGGAAATCCTGTTTGTTCCTTTTTGATTTCAGTCCATGTGTCCAAAGCAAACTTCTGTCCCACACTTTCTCTGCTGACTCTTCACCGATGCTCAGATGATCTCAGATGATTTCACCAGAACTCATCAAAATTCGGGCTCCACAGAAACCCAGACGTCACTAAACAAGCGTAAGAAGCAAAGTGAAAACTGGTCGTTCAGCTTTATTGACCAAAGATAAGCTCACATGTCACCTCATGACACAGACACTTATTTCCACAGCATGCACGAGGACTGACAATAAGTGTCTATAAAGCCACTTCTATCTGCCACACCTGTGCTTCTGTCATGGTTGCTCTCCTCTCACTCTGTCATTTATCCACAGTCTGCCTCCCTCTGCTCCGTCAGCTGACGTCCTCTCTACACCACCTGCTGTGTTTTATCCTGCAAAAACACATTTAAGAAGCGTTGCACCGAGTAACGGGAGGAACTGCTATAAATCCATTTAAAGGAGGTGGTGCTGAGTGCTGTGACTGGGGTCCCACCACTGACATCACGGGTGGAGGACATGTTGGAAAACTGCTACAAAGTGCTGTGCAGCCAGCAGAGCTTCCAGTCTGTCCTGTGTGTCATACAGGCTCTCACACTTAGTGTTTCTGTGACACATTGAAGAGAAGTTTGTGTTGTTCACAGTTGTACTGAGTGACAGCTGACATGACCTGACAGGAATAATGTGTCTGTGCTGAATGAGAAGTAACACACAATGAAGTCTTGATGCATCTCCATCATCCAGGAAAGTGAGTCTGTTGCTTCTGTTCATCTGGACGCAGCGTTTTGTGGGAGAAACGTGTCGTCATCATCAGGTGACGTCTTCAGTCTCAGCTGCAGGTTTCAGTCTTACAAACAGGACATTTGCATAAAGACTGAAACCTGCAGCTGCAGGAACGATGGGCTGGGAGCTCCGTTCCTTCATCTTAATTATGCAGATTCTCAGGACCATTGATCAACAACCACTGATCCATGTCCATGAGTCCCATTCACAGAGATGTGGAAATGGCTGCAGTCACAGCATGTAAGATGGAAATAAATGAGAAGGATTTAGCTGAAGTGGATTTGATTTATGTTAGTTCTTTTTTAACTTGTAGTTCTACATTGGAAGATTATTGTGATATTGAAATATAAAAATACATTTATATTCTATTATTTTCTCAAAATAAGCGTCACACTCGTGGAAGCCGGTGTAGCCGCCGAAACGCCTGCATTTATGGAGACTTTCAGCCCCAGGTAGGCCAGTCATGGATCTTGGGATCCACATTATGTCAGCAGCTCCACCGTGAACTGTGTTCCAACAAACACGCTCACGCCTCACAGACGACAGCTTACAGTCCTGTAGAGATAAAGTGACTTCGTACAGCCCCGTCTTCAGTCTTGTGGAGATGATCTCGACGCTTTGGTGGATGTTACTAGCTCCTGTGCAGTATTTTGTAAAGACATGATTACACCCCGTAAGCGCGTTAAAATGTACGCTAACAATAAGCCATGGGTCACTAAAAGTGTCAAATCCTGTTTAAGGAAAAAGAGACAGGCCTTTAAAGAGGGGCTGTTACCGATTTTCAGACAGCCACCAAGGAAATGAAAATCGAGATGTTGAAAGCAAAACAGACAAAAACCTTCTTGGAAGCAAATTTGCTGCAAAAACTTTTGGGTCTGCCTGGACTTGTATGAAAACCATAGCAGGGTTTCAAACTCCCCAGAGCAGCAGTCAGGTCATTTTAGATGTTTTAATTCAGACAGAGATTTTCAAACGCTTTAAAGATGTTTTATGCTCGTTTTAGTTCTTCTGATTTCAGCAAGGATATTTGGGAACTGAAACAGAAACTGAGAGATACTCAGCACTTTATCATTGACCTCAGCGATGTTAAAAAGGCCTTTCATACAGTCAATGTGAACAAGAGCCAGGTCCTGATAATATTAGTGGCCGCCTAATTAAATCTTGTGCTGATGAACTCAGGCCTATATTTCAGGTTATTTTGAACAAATCCTTGCAAACACAACATGTGCCCTCTCTTTGCAAAGAAGCAGTCGTGGTTCCTGTCCCTAAATCTAAACGACTTCAGGCCTGTTGCCTCACTTCAGTTGTCATGAAAGTCTTTGAAAGAATCATCAGAAATGTGATTATGAAGAGACTGAAGGTCAGCTGGATCCAATGCAGTTTGCATACAGGCCCAACAGAGGAGTGGAGGACGCACTTTGACTTTACTAAATCTGATTCTTAAACATGTAGAGAGTAAAAGGACTTTTGCAAGACTTCTTCTCATTGATTTTTCTTCGGCTTTTAATACAACACAGCCCCATATTTTAATTAAGAGACTTTTAGAACAGTTTGAAATCAGGAAAAACCTGCTGGGCTGGATTTTAGATTTTCTAACTGACAGGTCACAAAGAGTGAGAATAAATGGGGTTCTGTCTGACCCAGTGTTCTCCTCCACAGGTTCTCCTCAAGGCTGCGTCCTATCGCCCTTATTATTCACTCTCTATACAAACATGTGTCAGGGCAGACATGAAAACAGGGTCATTATTAAATATGCAGATGACTCTGTTATTGTCAGCTTACTGAAAGAGGGTGAAACTAACCACGGCCCAGTCATTGATGACTTTGTTCAGTGGTGGGAGGAGTCTTATCTCCAGCTGAACATATCTAAAACAAAAGACATGGTTGTTGATTTTAGGAAACAACAAAATGGGCACGGAGTCACTTTAATTAAAGGTCAGAAAATAGAGCAAGTACAATCATATAAATATCTTGGGACCATAATCAATGAAAAACTGAACTTTGATCAAAATTGCAAATCAGTTTGTAAAAAGGGTCACCAGCACCTTTATTGCCTTAGGAAACTTGTTCATTTCCACATTGACCAAAACATTTTAACTTTGTTTTCTCGTTCTTTTATTGAGTCTGTTTTATCCTTTTGTTTGGTGGCATGGTTTGGTCAGACCTCTGTCACAGAGAAAAACTCTCTGAATCAGATAGTGAGATGGTCCAGTCGTCTGATAGGTGAGCCACAGTCTTGTTTAGCCTCCCTGTACTCTGAGCAGGTACAGAGGATGGCTTTATCAATCCTTAAAAATGGTTCCCATCCTCTAAGGGGTGAATTTCAGCTTCTTCCCTCAGGACGGAGGTTTCTATTTCCGAGATGCAGGACAAAGCGTTATAAAAACAGCTTTGTCCCCTTTGCTGTCACTGAATTAAATAAGAACTGTTTTTGATTCGAAATATTAAAGTATGTGTCACAGTGAGTTTTATATATCTACTAGGTATGTGTGTTTTTAAAGGGATGTCAAATGCTGTCATTTTTCTGTAAAGCAAATTTACCTTGCCTTTGGGTATAAATAAAGTTACCTTACCTGCAGACGCTGTGCGCAGAGGTTCAGGAGCAGAAGTCCCGTTGTAAACATATCACGGCAGACCCGACGATGTTTGCATGAACGCGCTTTTTTTAAAAGTCAGGTCAAGGCTCCAAAAGCCCAAAGGCGATATAACAGTTTGTGTTTGCTACATGGATCATTGTAGTTCAGCTTTCCTTTGTTATGTTTCTTTAAGAGCTCAAAATGTGTTCATTACATAAATCAAATGTAATTTTCTCTGTAGCACTTCATGGATTTCATAAGCAACACACTGTAGTTGTTCACACAAAGCATAAAGGTAAAAACAATATACACAGTGTTATCTTCATTTTAGATGTCACAAAGTATTTGTGGCTCCCAGTGTTTTCCCGAACTCTGACCCTTTGTGTGGAAACCGGGTCCAAAAGGCTCTTTGGGTGTTAAAGGTTGCTGACCCCTGCACTAGGCCCAACTGACACATATATTTGATTCCAAATACAAAAAATAATGTGTAACCTGCTGGAAGAATGTAGGAGGTTGAGACAGGATCTCAACACTTGGTGTCTGCAACAAAAGACAACAATATGTGGGCCGATCGTGGCTCAAGAGTTGGCAGCTCGTCTTGTAAGCGGAAGGTTGCCGGTTCGAGCCCCGGCTCGGACAGTCTCGGTCGTTGTGTCCTTGGGCAAAAAAGCACTTTGGGGTCCTTAGGGACGAGTAAAGCGCTCTACAAATACAGGCCATGTAATGGCAGAAACATTCTCAGTGTAAATCCTGACTAGTTCATTAACTACAGATCAGTTTCAGTGAACATTATTCACAGAGGGATCTGAGTTCCTTATACCAGACTCTACAGAAACTGTAACACTGTGCAGCTCTGCGACTCAACAATATGACAACAATGTAACACACACTAGAATCATCAAATAAAGCCCCACTAACCACTAGAACTAGAACTAACTAACTAGCACTGGACACTTGCATATTAGAGATTTCTACCACCATAGGAGGCGAGATATCATCCTTGAACCAGAGCATCCAGCCCTCAATTTCGGACATAAAAAGCGACGTGGCCAGGCATGATAACACTTTGACTGAACTGCAGGACTGTGCCTCGAACCACTCTGACACCATCGCCACTCTCCAGGCCACTGTGGAGCGTTTGTCTGCGGAGGTAAAGAAGTTAGATGAGAGATGTGGAGCTCTTGAGGCGCTCCAGGAGGAATAATTTAAGAACTGCAGGAGAAGGCACAGAGGGACCCAAGATGACTGAGTTGGTTCACACCTGTTGGCGGAGGCGCTATCTCTCGAGGAGAAGCCTCATCGATCGAGCACATAGAGCGAATCGCCAGCGTCCCAAACAAAGTCATCTTCCTCGGCCCATCATCTTGAGATTGCACTACTACCACATTGGTGAGGAGATTCTGCTGAAAGCTGCAGAGAACAAGAACCTGATGTATAAGGGTTTTTAAAATAAACATCCTCCAGATTTCCCTCCCTCTGTTGGAAACGCAGAGCCGCATTTGCAAATATGAGAGGAAGACTACGTGGGATGACCGGCGTCAGGTACAGACTGCTATACCCTGCAAAGCTGTTAGTGACCCATGGTGATGTGAGGAAAAGCTTTACCGATCCCAAAGAGACCGTAGACTACGCGGAGAAGCACCTCTCCCACCCACCTTCAAATGTATTAAAAGCAAGGATATATCTATATGTCTAACGCTGACACAGCACTGTGTTTCTTCTTTTCCCTTTATATTCCATGTAAAGGTGAATATGGAGCGTTTATGGCGATTTTCTGAATCTCGGGCAGATGAACTTCCCTGAAGTGTTTCCAGCTGGGCGTCGAGTGTTTGACCGACGCATGAAACGACACGTTTGTGAGTATTTGTGAGTATTTATCACACGGCGTGCTGCGGGGAAAAGCCTGTTGTAACATTCATGTTTTAGCCCCTGACGGCTCTTTTTGGCTTTTCATCCCTAAACTCTCTGCATGCTCTTTCGTGTGATTCGTTTTATTTTGAAAAGTCTCAATAGGATCTTGAGCTTTATTGTGAAAGGTTTATGTGGAAAATAAAAAAGCGGACGGCGGAGCCACGCGATGGTTTTACCGTCGTTGTTGCTAACGAGCGTCCGTAGTGTGGTTATATTAAATATAAGAGAAAGAGAGAACTTTAATACAGACACTACAGCGAGCATCACAACCATGTAACATATTTTACACCATGAAACAAACGATGTTTCATATCATCATCTGATATATATGTTATATGGAACAGGCCCAGCTCAGGCTGCCTGTGATGCAGCACAGCGCCACCCTGTGGTCATCACTGCACTGGTGACACTACAAACAACAAGTATACAGGATGGATGGTGGCCCTGAGAGCTCACACACACTGCTGCTTCTAAAACACCATGAAACAGGAAAATGCTGTGAAAGCACAAAATAATCACAGTTCAAAGAGACAATAGTGACAGAAACAGAGGCTTCACTGGTGCTGAGGGAGAAATCCCAGAGAAGCTTCCTTCCTGCCAGTATACGAGCCCACCAACAGAGACAGGACCAGTTCATCCTCCATCACTTACTGGGGCTCACGTTGCTCTTCTGTTGCTTTGCATCACAGACGCGTCTTTACTGGCTTCTTGTTCTAATTGCACTCAGAAACATGTTCTCTTTAACCTGTCACAGCTGCCCAGATGTTGCTGCTGAGAACATGTGGAGCTGATTCATGTAGTCATGTGTCTGTGAACAGCCAATCACAGGAAGACTTTCAGAAGCAACAGAAACTCAGAGGAACAGCTGAGATGTGCTGAGTGACACAAGAACTGACAACAAATGTTAAAGTTCAAATGGTGGTTTTGTTTGCAGGGACTGTGAGTGGATGGAGATCCTGGTCCTCCTCAGCTGTGAGTTCTTCCTCTGTCATGAGAACCTCAGGGGGAGAACATGTGCTCACTCTCAGCTGCTTTAACAGGAAAGAAGCTCTTTTAGATCAAAGCTGAGAAACTGTTTGTAACAGCGAACTCTGTCACCTTTCTCTCCTCAGCCTGCTGCTGGACAGGCCCATGAAGCTCTGCTGTAAAGGCTTCCATGTCCCAGGCTTCACCTTTACCTGCTGACCAACGGGAGGCGTGGCCAAAACAGCGATGGGGAGTGGAGCAGCAGGTAGCAGAGGTGAGCCTCTTGTATGCAGCCTGTTATCTGTGGGACCAGGGAGCACGTGACAGCAGATGTTGCTGATTCAACATCTGTGTGACAGCTGGAGCAGCACAGTCTGCAGGAAACATCTGTGCATGTAGGAGACACCAAGGTTTACATGGTGGAAGCAGACGACTGACTCAAGCAGCCTCACATCACAGGCTGCTGGCTACAAGCACATGACCACAGTGACTGGTTTCACTGGTGTCTGTCCCAGTCTGTGGCAGAGATACAGGAAGTGACAGACAGCCTGCACACAGCGTTTCCTCTGGAGTGTGTTTCACACCCTGTTTGTGTTTCTCACTAACATGTTGTAGTTCTTCCTGCACACAGCAGCACTTTGATCATTTCTCCTGCTTTTCTTCCTTTTCTAGCTTTTATACACTGACAGTAACACAAAACTCCAAAGTCATCATTTGAGGAGCTTCTTAAGAGTTTCTGTGAGTTTAGTGAAGTCAGCCTCTCAACAATAAGTGTGTGTGTGTTGATTATCTAATGTTCAGAGAGGACTGCACTGATGTAGCATCCAGGTGAGCAGCTTATGAGCCAACAGGGGAAATTTAGCTGTATTATTGTTGTTTAAATGTAATAATTTATGATTTCATGTTCCAATATTTCACTTTTCCCAACGTTTTGTTATCATTTGGTCTGAAAACCATGACAAACAGCAGTGTTACAGTTGTTAGCATTAGCTGCTATAGAGCACTCAGTCACTGTATTGGTGTTAGCGACATGAACATATCTGAGCTAACTGTGTGTTCCAGATGTGCAGCAAACCCAACTGTCCCTGTGTTTTCCTGCTGTAGACATTATCCCCATGATGCTGACGTCCTCTGGTGGGACGAGCTCACACGTTTATGGATTCAGATGCTAACTGGACCAGACTGGTGTCAACCTTTGTGCTATAGAAGCAAATCAAAGAAGAACCAGTTGAACCTGAGCTGTCTGTAGTGGTGACACCAACACCATGTCACCTGCACATGCTGACCCAGGGTCAGTGTTGAACCTATAAGCTGTGTCCTCACAGTTCAATATGTCCTCACTGCACAGGTCAATGACATCAGAGCTGTAATGTTGTTCCCGTCTCACTAAAACTTCTGGCATAAGGTGACTTTTCTGGGTGATTCCTACTCCAGGGTCACCAGTTTGAATCCCTCTGTTACTGCTGGGAACGTGCTGCTAAAGTGCCCTTGAGCAAGGCTACGTCCAGCTTCTGAAGCCAACCCTGGGCTCTGCTTGCTGGCAGTGACAGAGTAGATGAAACAGCTCAGTGGATGCTAACTCACAGCTAACAGCGCTCTGTCATGGATAAGTGAAATAAAGCTGACTGACCCACAGCTGCACTCAAACACCTCCAACACCTACAGGTCAGCAGGTCCACTGCTGTCTCTGATGGGCCCAAACTTTGCTTGTTCAGCGTTTGCTGCTGCTGACTTTGAAAATCACACCAAACATGGAATCAAATATATCGACTCAGCTTAGACTACAGAGAAGCTCGGCACTGCTCACAAAACCCAAACACAAAAGGCTTTTTAAAGACAACAATCACTTTGACAGACACACAAACACGACTGAGTACAGAGGAGCTGCTGGTTTGAAGCCACAGAAATGTTCAAATGTTTAAACACACTGCAGCGTTGCAGCCGTGATGCATTTGTGCTGCTAAGGCCACACACATCAGCTGCCTAACATTTTAGCACCGGTTCATCTCTGACCATGGCAGCACAGTCTTTCCAGTACAGTGATGTTGGTGGGGACAGTGGGGACTGATTGTTCATTGGCTGTAAGCCGGTCACATGGACGTTTAACTGGTGCTTTGATTGCTCTGTAGTCTGTTGTGCCTGTGAGCTGCTCCTAAAATGAGACAGATTATAATTGTCACCATTCTGTTAATGACTCTTATTATGTGCGCTCTCCTCCACTGTCACACTAAACACATTAAACCTTTATTTTTGTGTAAAGTCAGGATTTATTGGCTCTTCTTAAAAGCGTCATGAAGTGCAAAACTCAGCAAACATTATACAAAAGTAGATTTAGAAGCTGAACAGAAAACATTTAAAGTGACAGTCAGCACAAATCCAGCTGACATCTCCATCCAACCCAAGTCTTCATTTAAAGTCATTATAACTGTGGCACACGTTGGTTACAGTATTAATCCTGCCTGATGCTGCAGGGCCAACATCATGAAACAGGCTCAGCATTTATTTCCATTATGAAACTTTATCATTAAAAACAAACCATTGTTCTGCAGTCGTCCCAGGACTGTCGGTCAAACGTTCTCTCCACATGTTTAAGGCTGAGCTCACTTTATCGTCTGCCTGAAGGAGGAAAGCAGATGTTACTAAACATCACAATAAAACATATGAAATGGGTGCACATGAGGAACGTCTGCACTGTTAAAGCCATGCAAACATCTTCACACATGAAGCAGCAACACCTCTCAGTTTAGCAGCAGCTGGTAAAAGCCACAGTGATCCTGGAGCCTCCCTGAAGGACTCGTTCATCAGTAACTGTCAGGAGGACGATTAAACCTTCTGCACACGTCCTGTAGTTACACACTCGGGAGGAAAGACGACGTCCTCGCTCTGCAACATGATCTGTGTTTCATCCAGGACGCTCAAACACAGATTGGTTTCCAAATATTAGACGCACTGGTTCTTCATGCGTTTCTACCTGAGCACTCAGAGTCATTTCTACAACAGGCCTCCTTCACCTGCTGGTGCCTCTGTTTCTGTGTTTGGCTGTTTCCATCAGTGCCTGATGTTTGTGATCTTTGATCTGTTCTGAAGTCTCTCTTTGTAACACAAATGTTGTTTGGCTTCTTTTGCAAACAAGGCAAAATAACTTTAATGGATTCATTTGCTGATCTTATTTTCTGATGCAAAGCCGTCCTTTCAACGCTTTAGAAAGAAAACCAAACAATGTTTTTAAAACTTTCCCAAAATGTAAAAGCTATTAAAACCATAAACTTCTGCTCCTTGATCATGTGATTCTTCTTCTAGACTGTCTGTAATTGTTATTGCTGATTGTCAATAAAGTTGTTTTTTATAAGTTATGTTGTAAAGGAAGCTTGTGGCGAGGGAGGAGGGGCGACTAAAAGCAGGTTCATATAGTGGGAAAGTCCTCAGGTCATGTTATTAATCCTTTATTTATCCAGGTAAAAAATCTCATTGAGATTAAAAATCTCATTTCCAAGAGAGACCTGGCATCATAGCAACAAAAGTCACATATCACATAGGTATATAACATTTAAAACAAATACAATATCCCATACAAACATGTGTAAAATATACAATAACAGATCAAATACAAAAAGAGTACATTAAAAACAATCACACTGAGCAAAAGCGCTGTTCTCTCGTTCCTTTAAGACAGACTTAAACTCTCCCAAGGTAACCAATTCTGATAATTTCAGTTCCTTCTGCAGATTATTCCAGGAAGCAGGGGCAGTGTATTTAAAAGCCCTTTTCCCCCATTCTGTTCTGATTTTTGGGACAATCAATTGTATGATTTTGTTCGAACGAAGGTTGTATTGGTTGTGGTTTTTACACATATAAACACATAAATAAGATGGAACCAGCCCAAGGAGAGATTTATAGATAAAAATCAACCAATGGGAGAGTCTACGAATATGCAAAGATGGACATTTAGCAGCAGCATACAGAGAACAATGATGTACACGACTTCCATAGCCAGTAATAAAACGTAAAGCACAATGGTACACAGTAGCCAACGTCTTTAGGTAGTGGGCAGGTTCATTCATAAAAAGCAGGTCACCATAATCCAATAAAGGTAAAAAGGTTGAACGAATCAAATGTTTTCTCACTTGGAGGGAGAAACAGGATTGGTTTCTAAAAAAGTTTTAGTTTTAACTTCGACACAAGCCTTTGAATGTGAGTCTTAAATGACAAATTCTGATCTATAATGATCCCTAGATACTTGTAAGATGTGACCATTTCAATTTCAGATCCTTGAATTGTTTTGATCTTAGGAGACGTAGCTAACAACTCTTTGCCATTTGAGAATAACATAAACTTGGATTTCTCTGGATTTAACAGCAACTTAAGTTGAGTTAAATGGGACTGAACGACATCAAAGGCAGACTGCAGAAATTGCAGGGTTTGTGCTACTGAAGGGGATGAACAATAAATAATTGTATCATCTGCATAAAGATGAAATGCTGCATTTGACAAATTATCACAAAGGTTGTTTATGTAAAGAGAAAATAGCAATGGTCCTAATATGGAGCCCTGCGGAACTCCTTTGGATACTGGGAGAAAAGAGGAAGAAGACCCAGCAGCACGGACACACTGTTTTCTTGCTGACAAGTAATTTGAAAACCAACTTACAGCATTTACAGATAGACCAATATTGTTTAGTCTATTTAATAAAATAGCATGGTCAACTGTATCAAAAGCCTTTGACAAGTCAAGAAAAAGAGCCACACAGTATTTTTTGCAGTCCATTGAATCAACAATGTCATTAACCACTTTAATAGCAGCAGTTATTGTGCTGTGTTGTTTTCTGAATCCTGACTGATGTTGGGAAAGAACTGAATTTTTGTCCAAAAAGTCTTTCAGTTGTTCACTAATGAACTTTTCTAGAACTTTTGCTAGAACACACAATTTAGATATGGGCCTGTAATTATTAACATCTGAAGGATCACCTCCTTTCAGCAAAGGGAGAACATAGGCAGATTTCCATAATACAGGGATCTCACTGTTCGAGAGGCTAAGATTAAAAATGTAAGTTATTGGTTCTGCTATAAAATCTGCAGCCAACTTAAGAAAATAGGGATCAAGTTGATCTGGTCCTGCAGATTTATTTAGATCCAACAGATTTAAAGCCCTGTGGACCTCAAAAACATTTAGCGGAGAAAAACTGAAGGGTTGGACCACAGATTCAGTTTGAGCGGTTGCAGAGAGAGCCTCTTGTTGATTAAGCTGTTTTAAATCTGGATATAAAGATTCAAATAGAGATCCTGAAGAAACAAAATGCTCATTAAAGCAGTTTAGAATGTTGCATTTCTCTGTTAAAGTACAGGAGTCTTTTACAACAAAAGTTGGCATCTCATTTGTAATTATGTCCCCATAAGAAGATTTTATTATTTTCCAGAATTTTTTTAGGATCGTTCAAATGTTTAGTAGTATTTGAAAGATAGAATTCTGATTTGGCCTTTTTAATTAAGGAAGTTGAACGGTTTCTAAGCTGTCTAAAAATCAGCCAATCCGCTTTGGATTTAGTTTTTCTGGCCTTAGCCCAGGCAGCATCCCTTTTTTTGAGTAGACTAGAGAGCTGAAGAGAAAACCAAGGGTTGTTTCTGCATTTTACTCTAAATTTGCGGATAGGGGCATGTTTATTTATAATTTTGACAAAAGTATCATAAAAATAATTCCATGCCAGCTCAAGATCAGTTATAAGGTAGATTCTACTCCAGTTATAGTCCCATAAATCATGAAAGAAAGCTTGCTCACAGAAATGCTTAAAATCTCGTTTAAAAGCTTTCTGTGGCCTTGATTTTGGGAGCTTCGATTGCCTGACTACAGCTACCACACAGTGGTCACTGATATCATTTGCGAAAACCCCAGTATGAGAATATTTATACGGCATATTAGTTAAAAATAAATCAATAAGTGATGACTTTTCTGGGCATTTAAGATTTGGACGAGTTGTGCTGTAAATTAGTTGTGTGAGATTATATGAATCACACATGGATTTAAAACTGTCTGAGGCAACCAGTCCCAGTTGAAATCTCCGGCCAGCACAATTTCATTAAAATCTAAAGTAGATAGTTTTTCACTAAGTGAAACTAAAGCCTCACTACTAGCTGAGGGGGGTCTATAACAGCCCACAATGGTAATAAAATAGCCCTTGAAAAGTTGGAGTTTGAGGGCAAGAAGTTCAAACTGCTTACAAACAGATACCGATGAATCGACAGTAACATGGAATTAGCTTTTTACATAAATTGCAACACCGCCACCCTTTCTGGGGCGGTCGCAACGGAAAAGATTATAGCCCGTTATTGCAATGTCTTTGTCAGTAATTGATTTAGTAAGCCAGGTTTCTGATAATATAAGAATATCAGTATCTAACTCTTTCATCCAAATTTTCACAAAATCAAGTTTGGGAAGAAGACTTCTGACATTTAAATGAGTGAGGATATTTACTGATGCGTCAACACTGTCAGATAAAAGAACGGCTGCTGCATTTGTTCTCCCAGAAATAAGTTTGGTGATGAGTAAAAGAATTACAGATGATGTGGCAGTTTATACTGGGAGCTGGTAGTGATGTTACTGACTTGAACTGGGTGGAGGACGCACTAATATGGAGGTATGTGGTATGCTGGGACTCTAGCAGCGTGCTAGTGAGCACAGGTGATATGTCTTCAGACTCTAGGCAACATATTGTTTTTGATATACTTCATTTACTGTATAGAATCAAACACAGAGGGATAGAAGTGGATTTCTTATGGCTCCCTGTGAATATCGGTGTTGATGCAACGAACAGGACGATAAGTTTAAAAAGGTGCAGCAAGAAGAAGTCGTGCAGGTTTGACTATAAAATACAGTGAAAGTGAGGTGAAGAGTATAATGAAGGTAAAGATGAAGGACGAGTGGCAGGCACACTGGGACAGAGACGGGAAAGGCAGATATTATTATACAGAAAACAGTCGTGTAGAAGAAGCTGCAGCAGAGACCAGGGGCCCGTTCTTCGTACGTCGCTCACTACATCCAAGATCAAATGACACATCCAAGACCAAACCATCGCGCTAACCGTGAGCTCGCTAATCCGGTTCCCCGAACACACCTGCTGTTGACGATTAGTACAGCTGGATGAAGTAATGTGAGATCACTGGGTGTCGTAAAAGGGGCTACGCATCGATAGTAGAAACATTGATCGGCAACCCTCTGATTGGTCGGCGAAAATGTCGAAGGGGCGCGCTCGGTATTTTCCGGCAGCAGAGCAAGAACTCATGAGTGAGGGATTTCAGGAGTTTCAGAGTTTAATTAAAACGCAAGAGAACACTGCAAAGGCTGCAAAAGCAAGGAGAGAGGGCTGGCAGGAAGTTGCTGACAAATCAAACTCGTAAGTAATTTAATAATAACAATAATAATGGAGTGGGTTTATATAGCGCTTTTCAAGGCACCCAAAGCGCTTTACAATGCCACTATTCAGTCACTTTATTATTTAGCCTATTTATAGATTTATTATATTACACTATATTATCCAATATTATATTACATTATATTATATTGTTATATTATATCCCCTTTCACATTAGAGCCACAACAGGACCCACTAGAACATGGGAACAAGTAAAAGTGAAATATAAGAATATTCTACAGAATGGTAATATTTATCACTTATATTGCTTTTCGTCTCTTGGAAAGAGACCCTGAAATACTCTGTTTGTTTATAACAGCAACCAAGAAAAGGGCAGAGCAAAAAAAGACAGGTGGTGGTCCTGCACCCCCTCGTCAACAAGTTGGTTAAGTGAATAATACCCTCACGGGAAAATCGATATCTCTCTATGAGCACACTGTCGCGCTGAGCTAAAGGATCCTGTCTATCCCGCAATATGCGCTGAATTCTGAGGACTCTCCTTATCAATCTTGCACCTTCCTCAATGGGTGGCTCGCGTAAACGGACAGGACATGGCTGTGACAGACTTCCCAAATCCACCTTCGCTTTTATAGCCGTGGTCTCTCATCTTGATTACACGAAGTAATTTACAATTACTACTCTGAAATATGAATTACATCTGTAATAATCACATACATGTAATAGAATGTTAATAGTACATTTCCCTTTTTTAGGAAATGACCTGTATGTATCTGTGTGAAATCAATAAAAGGATCAAGTGCTGCATTATCTTTAGTTACATTAATGTTATTTATTTATGGTGAAACAGTGGTGGAATATCGCTGTTCCTTTCGTATAAATGAAGCGGACATACCTGCGTGGCCGCGATCTAATCCTGTTTACATAAAGTAACATACATAAACCCGAGCAGGTTTACGCTTACGGCTCTGTTGCTATGACAGCAAGTCCCGGATGAGCTTCGGGGAACCGAACGATCCAAGATCACGCGAAATCGTCAACAATCAAATCCAGCTAACCTACTTAGCGAGGTACGAAGAACAGGCCCCAGGATGGAATCTGGAGAGTCAGAGTTGGTCACACAGGCTTGAATAGCACACTTAAAAAGGTAAACATGACACAGGAAGTGTGACTTCTGTGGACCAGAGGAGACGTTTGACGGGTTGTTAGCGTCGTCAGGATGCTGGATGGAAACGCTGTGCCTGATAGGATGATTACAGGCTGGACTTTGTCTTCCTGTTACAGATGGATCCAGGCCCTGGATGACTGCTGGACACACATGACCCACACTAGGCTGCCTTCATCCATCCTTTCCTCCTTCACTGAGACTCAGAGTCAGCATGTATGTATTTATCAGTGATTTGAATCCTTTCATTACAGAGTGAAGTTAAAGCAGACGTGTGAACACACTAATAAACACAAAGGGACACAACTACTACTCCATGATGGAAAGCTGAAGTATTACACAGCTTTATGAACCTCCTGTTATCCTGGTAGACGAGTACAGCAATAAATCTTTTACTTGAACATCTTCTGGCTCCAATAAGCTTTGAAATGTGACCATGAAGTTAGAGACACACTGACTGAAACCCACAGCTGTGACTGTGGATCACATCCACACACAGTGTAGCTGCTGTCTCTGTGTGAGCCTTTGCACTGCTGCTCGCAGCACCGTTATATCACTCAGCGCTCGCTGCTGTTATTGAATCCACTTTTTACTGTCCGTGCAATCAAGCTCCTCTGCAGAGCTAGAAAATATCTTCGAACCAGTTCATGTGTTAGGGGATCCTTTGCAGCTGTGACTGTTGCCTCTGTTTTTGTCCTTTGGTTCCTGGGAGCCTTTTACATTTCCATCAGCAACAAATATCTGAACAGGCTTTATTGTAGGAAATACAGGATTAAATAGTTGTCATTATTTATTAGATGTTGTTAAAGATGATCAGATGCTTGTTTAGTTTAATGCTGTGGCTTCAGTCAGCATCACTGTGCTGTATAGTTTTATTTTTCTGATCCTTCTGTTAAAGTTGCTGAATAAAAGCTGGTTGGTCTGCACCTCACCTCTGCCTCGAGCCTCCTTCTTTAAAGCAGCAGAGGCTCTTCATTCAGGTATCACAGCTCGAGTTGTTCTGCAGGAGACCCAGAGTACTGTCCTTGGTCCATAATGACATTAACTTTGATTCATGTCAACACGAAGCCTGAACGTCTGTGATGAACACACTATCAGCATCACTGACATATTTCATCATTTAAAAACACTTCCTGTCACCGTGGTGGTTACAGTGACATCATGCAGTTTGTGCTTTGACCTCCAGAGGGCGACAAATCAGCACAGACAGAGAGCTCCATTCAAACTTTGCTGCCATCAGGAATAATTCTTCAAATATAATCATCAGTGTTTGAGCAGTTATGATATCAGGGACAATCTAGACATGTGTGACAATACTGAACATGTCACATGACACACCTCAAACATCATGTGATCCACTCTCAGTCTGCACTTTCAGTCATGACTTCATGAATTTATGATCAGTTTACTCCTGAAATATTCAAATGCTGCAGGGTGAAGAACAACAAAGTGCTGACACATGTTTGTGTTTCAAACAAGAAAACCAGCAGAAATAAATCATCTTTGGACAACATGACAGAGATTAGTGAGTTTCCAACTTGCACTTGAATGCAGCACAGACAGATTCTGATGTTCGTGGTTGTAAACGTGTCCTCAAACGCCTCTCTGACTCTTTCCTTCCTGCTCAAAGTTCCTCTTTTCTGAACTTGGTGTTTGTGCCTGACGCTGATCGTCTCCGTGTGAAGGTAACGTTAGCAGTGTGTAATGTTTCCTGGCTAACATCAGCTGTTTGCAGCTCAGTTCCAGCACAAAGCTGCCGCTCCATAGTTCACGGTAACGGACTCATGAGGTCGACCGTTAAACGCTCTCCCGCCATTTTGTCTGTGTGCGCGGATGTGTACTTTTTTGTTACCACTGTCATCTCATCAATAGCCTGTTTGTAAAAGATCTCTGTTCATAGTTTAGTTGGATTTTAAAACTCTGTAGTTGGACAGTTTTATTTTGGACTGATGCTAAAATTCTTGCTGATTGTTTCTGTCGAGGTTTTGTACTTGACATCCGCCATTTTGACCGCGGTCAACCCAGCCGCCTCCTCTTTACGGTAGCGCCTTTTTGCTTTATATAAAAAATTCATTAAAAATCATCCTGAGTAGTTGAGGTCCAACTTTAAACACATCCCTCCTCTGGGACACCTACTGTACCTGTGTGCCAAGTTTCAGACAGATTTACTGTAGAATTCCTCAGAAATTAAAGGGTACTTGTATCCAATGCAATACAGCCCATACAATAGAATTATGTCAATTTTCAAAAATTCATTAAAAATCATCCTGAGTAGTTGAGGTTTCAACCCTTTTCTGGTCAGTGGGTGTGTGGGCAGACAACTCTGGCTTGTCACCCAGTTGGATTTCCTGGTATTTGTAAGATGGCACTATCTACAAATCAGGACACATTAACTATGATAATTAAAAAATGACATGATGACATAGTTCTTGGTCAGTTTACCAAGCATTTCTCAGTTTTGTTCTTTATAGTTCGGTTCATCATATCATTGTTTGTGAGTCCTGGATTATTTGATGATATGTTTACATTATGTATTCTTTTGTTTGCAGTTCCATATTGCTTTATATGCATATTGCATGTAGTGCTTTTTCAGCGTTCCACAAGTGGATGCAAGACTTGTGAAAACACTCTAGTGTTAAAGCCAGTCTTGTCTTCATGTCTGTTTATGGTTTTGTCTGTGTCAAGCTCATGTGTCTTAGGTCTGTGTTTTAGTTTGGTGGCCTCTTGTCTCTTTCTTGTGTTGAGCCTTACGTCCACTGTCTTCTTATTCCCAATGTATCCCTGCTGTGTTACACAGCTGTCTCCAATTCCCCTAATCGCCACCCTATTTATACATTTTGCTAATCTCCCGGTCTGAAGTACTCGATTCTATTCTATTCTATTTATACAGGGAGTGCAGAATTATTAGGCAAGTTGTATTTTTGAGGAATAATTTTATTATTGAACAACAACCATGTTCTCAATGAACCCAAAAAACTCATTAATATCAAAGCTGAATGTTTCTGGAAGTAGTTTTTAGTTTGTTTTTAGTTTGAGCTATTTTAGGGGGATATCTGTGTGTGCAGGTGACTATTACTGTGCATAATTATTAGGCAACTTAAAAAAAAACAAATATATACCCATTTCAATTATTTATTTTTACCAGTGACACCAATATAACATCTCCACATTCACAAATATACATTTCTGACATTCAAAAACAAAACAAAAACAAATCAGCGACCAATATAGCCACCTTTCTTTGCAAGGACACTCAAAAGCCTGCCATCCATGGATTCTGTCAGTGTTTTGATCCGTTCACCATCAACATTGCGTGCAGCAGCAACCACAGCCTCCCAGACACTGTTCAGAGAGGTGTACTGTTTTCCCTCCTTGTAAATCTCACATTTGATGATGGACCACAGGTTCTCAATGGGGTTCAGATCAGGTGAACAAGGAGGCCATGTCATTAGTTTTTCTTCTTTCATACCCTTTCTTGCCAGCCACGCTGTGGAGTACTTGGACGCGTGTGATGGAGCATTGTCCTGCATGAAAATCATGTTTTTCTTGAAGGATGCAGACTTCTTCCTGTACCACTGCTTGAAGAAGGTGTCTTCCAGAAACTGGAAGTAGGACTGGGAGTTGAGCTTGACTCCATCCTCAACCCGAAAAGGCCCCACAAGCTCATCTTTGATGATACCAGCCCAAACCAGTACTCCACCTCCACCTTGCTGGCATCTGAGTCGGACTGGAGCTCTCTGCCCTTTACCAATCCAGCCACGGGCCCATCCATCTGGCCCATCAAGACTCACTCTCATTTCATCAGTCCATAAAACCTTAGAAAAAACAGTCTTGAGATATTTCTTGGCCCAGTCTTGACGTTTCAGCTTGTGTGTCTTGTTCAGTGGTGGTCGTCTTTCAGCCTTTCTTACCTTGGCCATGTCTCTGAGTATTGCACACCTTGTGCTTTTGGGCACTCCAGTGATGTTGCAGCTCTGAAATATGGCCAAACTGGTGGCAAGTGGCATCTTGGCAGCTGCACGCTTGACTTTTCTCAGTTCATGGGCAGTTATTTTGCGCCTTGGTTTTTCCACACGCTTCTTGCGACCCTGTTGACTATTTTGAATGAAACGCTTGATTGTTCGATGATCACGCTTCAGAAGCTTTGTAATTTTGAGACTGCTGCATCCCTCTGCAAGATATCTCACTATTTTTGACTTTTCTGAGCCTGTCAAGTCCTTCTTTTGACCCATTTTGCCAAAGGAAAGGACGTTGCCTAATAATTATGCACACCTGATATAGGGTGTTGATGTCATTAGACCACACCCCTTCTCATTACAGAGATGCACATCACCTAATATGCTTAATTGGTAGTAGGCTTTCGAGCCTATACAGCTTGGAGTAAGACAACATGCATGAAGAGGATGATGTGGACAAAATACTCATTTGCCTAATAATTCTGCACTCCCTGTACAGCACCAAATCACAACAACAGTCACCTAAAGACACTTTATGTTGCTGGGTAAAAACACAAGAATAATACAAAGAAAACCACAACAATTTAAGTACCCCATATGAGCTAACATTTAGTGTGAGTGGGAAGGAAAAACTCCATTAGAAACATCTGGCAGAAACAGGCTCAAGGAGAGACAGCCATCTACTGTGACTGGCTGAGGTTGATGAAAAGGAGACAGGAAAACATATACACTGTGCAAGAGATACATACTAACTACTGATTAAATGCAGAGAGGTGTATAAACACAGAACGAGCAAAGAAGGAAAAAATTCATACATGATGGGAAGCCCGCAAGAGCCTAGGCTTATTGCAGCACAAATAAGGGAAGATTCAGGGTCACCTGATCCACTATAACTGTATTATTTGTCAAAACTGAGGGTTTTTCATGCTAATCTCAAAAGCAGAGACGGGTGTTTGTCTTCTGAATTAATTTAGAATAGAATAGAATAGAATTCAACTTTATTGTCATTGCATATGTCACAGGTACAAGTAGGGATGGGTATCGTTTAGGTTTTATCCGATACCGGTGCCAAATCGGTACTTTTGAAACGGTGCCAGTGCTCAAACGGTGCTCAAACCGGTGCTTAAAGAATGGAGAACACAAAATTGGTCCAAAAACCTCTCATGTTCAGCTGTTTTTTGTAAAAAGATAACAATGTTAGCCTTTTCTGCAGCTATGGGGCATATATGGTATCACTCTTGGCTGGAAGCAGCGCTTAACCAATGAAAAAACACAAACTTTGTCCAAAAACCTCTCATGTTTAACTGTTTTCCACTTTTTCTTTGGTCATTTTAGCCTTTTTAGCCAGGGTGAAGGGAGTATCTGCCATCAAACAAGAAGACAGCCGCATGTAGCTATGATGATGTTTGCTAGCTCACCTTACATGCATTAATGTAATAACGTGGTTAGCCTACTCAACGTAAATTAGCTACTCACGCAGAGAAGAACGGCTGCTGCCACCATCATCCGTCATCATTTCTGCTACACTGGCAGGGCTAGGGGCCAGGACTCTCCTCTTCGTGTTTTTGGGGGATGTTGCATAACAGGCAACCCACCGGCAGTAGATGTGCTCGGTGTGAGGTCTCGCAGCAAGCTATCAAATACGGCGCATTTCTGGGCTTTTAAAAAAACACTATGCGTCGCCAGGTGTTTCATCGGATTTGAGGTGTTACCTCCTTTGACAGTATCACAGTATCAGCTTAAAGCACTTGTTACAGGCTGCTGAGTTTGCATCTTTTGCTATGAAGTACAGCCAGACTTTTGACCGCTTTGCCTTGGACATTTTTAATCTGTAGCTCTGCTCTAACAGAACGTACGTACCTGGCCCCGCCTACTATCCTCAGAAACGTAAAATGATTGGCTAGAATCTAAAGTGTATCACAGCTCAGTGCTTTAGCCATGATATTAGATATATTAGAATATATATTAGCAATAATATAGATTTGTAAGTATATTACAGAAATGGGTCTATTATGGTATGTTACAATGTACACTGTATGAAGGTATGTTATGAATATGCTATAACTATAAGTATAGTTACAGGCTGTAGTGAGTACAAGCTATGTACAGGCTATGAACAGGATATAAATATAAAAAACTATACAGAATATGAAGTAAAAAAACACTATACAGAATATGAGATATACAGCTATACAGAAATGTGAACTATGCAGGTTATAAACAGTTGTAGAATTAAAAATGATCGTATTGTACAGAATGATGTGAGCTGCATCCACAGAAGAGAGGTCTAAGAGGTGAAGACTCTGATTACCGTTCAACCTTAAACTTCTATAGGAACCACAAGTACACCTAAGATTCCAAAATTAAAATCTGGATTTCAGAGCGAGTCAGTGAAGAAAAGCAAATATGCTGTCTCTTTATAGTCCCTGTCATGACTCTCTCAGCAGCACTTTTGATTCATCAATATTAAACAATTATTGATGCAGCAGATTGAGATGAAACCTGGCCCAGAGTACAGTAGGTGTCCCGGAGGAGGAATGTGTTGAAAGTTGGACATCAACTACTCAGGATGATTTTTCATGAATTTCTGAAATTTTCATAATAGTAGTGTCTTGGCTGTATTGAATTGCATATAAATGTCCTTTATTTTCTGAGTAATTTTACAGTAAATCTGGATGAAACTTGGCACACAGGTGCAGTAGGTGTCCCAGAGAAGGAATCTGTTGAAAGTTGGACCTCAACTACTCAGGATGATTTTTAATGAATTTCTGACATTTCCATAATTGCATTGACTGTATTGGGCTGTTTCATTGTAATTTGTGTGCGCGCATGCACACGTGCACGTGTGCGCGGGTATAGGCTTTCAATCGGCACATAAAGGGAAAACGCGCTACCGTAAAGACTGGTGTAAAAGCGTAAGGAAATTTATGCGGCGGATAAGAGGCGGCTGGCTTGATCGCGGCTCACAAATGACGGCTCACTTTACCGCGGTCCATTTTGCATGTGATAAGCTGTAGAGAGTGCGTCCAAAAAGAGAAACCAGAAAGAGAACCTGTTTTATTAATAACCTCTTGCAAATAGAAGAATATGAAAAAAAACAACAACAAATAGGATAAAAACTTTAAATCACTTGAATTTTTAAAATCACCATCATCTGTAAACACAAATTTGATCATTTCAAATTTTTGTTTTCATTTTCTCTTCCAAGTTACTTCTTTCTCATTCTCTTCATTCTCCTTGTCACCTTACGTCTCACTCCTTAACTGAAGTTATAGTTCTAACATAAGAAATCCCACAAACGTCCTTTATTTAATCCCTGTGTTGTCACAGTTATTATCATCAGATCAGACATGAGACCCAGACAACAACATAAGTTTACAAGCTAACATCATGTCAGCTAACATTAGACGATAGCATCATAAACTTTAAATTACTTTGCCTCTGATCAACAGTTTGATTACATCCTCACATCACAAGTGTATTTGCTAAGTGTGAGTCCGCCCACATTAGATCCACTTTTCAGCAGGTGGAATAATTTGTAGTACTGCTGTGTTTAGCAGCATGTTTTGCAAATTACTGCATTTTGTTTGACTTTCTTGTGAAATCCAATCCCCCCCCCCCCCCCCACAATAAAATTACATAAGGTATAAATAAAAGCCAAATAAAAGAAAGAAAAAATTAAATCCGCCTGGATCTCGGTACCTCCAGGAGCAGCTGGTCAGCTGACCTGAGACTGACACGGTGTGTGGAGATGAAGAAGCTCAGAGAGCTACAGCGGGCCAAGACTATGAATGCATTTAAAGACAAACGGCAGAAATTTTAAAATGAACTCTAAAAGACACAGGCAGCCAGTGCAGGGAGGCCAGCACAGGGGTTATATGCTCTCTTTTACAAGTTCCTGTTAGGAGTCGTGCAGCAGCATTTTGAACCAGCTGCAGACGTGAGAGCAATGACTGACTGACCCCCACATAAAGTGCGTTACAGTCCAGGTGGGAAGAAATATAAGCATGGATCACTGTTTCAAGATGCTGCTGTGAAAGAAAAGATTTGCCAGTCGCCTTAAATGATGACAACTGGACTTCACCACTGCTCTGATTTGGTTCTCCAATTTCAAATCATGTCCAACTTAAAACCAAGATCAGTAACAACAGGTTTAAAAAAAACTTCCAGGGGTCCCAAATCTACAGAGGAGGACTCACAGGGACCACTGGGTCCAAACACCAACAACTCTGTTTTCTTTTTATTAAAATTTAAAAAGTTTAGAGCCAACCAAGCTTTAATGTCATCTAGGCATGTCATGAGAGGTTTTATGCAGATGACACCCTTCTGCTTCAGTGGCAAATGAATTTGTCAGTCATCGGCATAACAATGAAATGAGATCCCATGCCTTCTAAAGATGGAACCCAGAGGCAATAAATACAGTAAAACGAGCAATGGCCCTAAAATTGAACCCTGTGGGACGCCGCATGACAGAGGAGCAGAAGATGATTTGGAACCGAGAAGGCTGACAGAGAAAGTTCTGACAAATAAATCTAACCAATTGAGTGCAGTGCCACCAACAGTTTTCTGAAGGTTAGCTTTAAAATGTATTCCATTACAGAATACATGCCCCAAAATGTATTCTGTAACGTATTCCATTACGTTATTCGATGAGAGTAACGTATTCTGAATACTTTTGATTACTTAACATATTATCATGCTGTTTACAACTACATGATGTTAGGTAATCTTACACGGATGGATTAAGTGGCAGAAACACACACGGGCACAGGATAGTTGTGATGCAAGTTTATATACCAGAATAGGGAATATTTACAAGGAAGGGGGCTACATACAGTGACAGATAAAAATGTGCCAGGAGAGTAACACCAAAGAGATGAGACGAAGCCGAGGTATGCAGATGACGCACCGGAGCTACCTGACAACGAGGAACAAAACAGAGTTTACGGAGTACCGTTGATAGCCGAAAGTTAAACAAAAGTGGACAGGGAGAGTTGGAGAGTTTACTTGAAACACAAACTACAGCTGCAGCAGTGATCACAGCCTGATGGAACGTAGCTCTCCATCGCGGATCCACGGTAGCCAACACCAAAAACGAGGCAGGCGAGCAGGCAGCGGAACAGCCTAAAACAAAAAGAGAAGCAGGCAAAAAGTGGATCCTTAAAACATGCAGCTCCACAGCGTGGAATCAGCAGATTCAGCTTGTACTAACACGTTACCACTTGTGACAGCAGCAATACTCCGACACCAGACGTCCGTGACTCGGCTCCATAAAAGCGCTCACTAATGACGTCCGATGTGCCGCAGGTGTGCCGGAATGCCATCAAGCCCCGCCTCGCCTACCTATGCCAAAAAGGAAAACAAAACCCAAACAACAACAATACACCTACCCACCACCTCCTAACACATGAATGTACTATTGCTGTGATTTATTACTATTACTGAAGGTCCGCGGCTCCGAACCGTAGTAAAGGGACCTCTGATTAATACGGCGGGGTCCCTGTCGCCTCGTAGCTGAAAACTAGCTTTACTTTGTTGTCTGGGTCAACTTTTCTTGCGAGAGACAGAGAGAGGCGTTGAAAGGCTGCTCCAACGGAACTTATTGTTTCCGAGGAAAACAGGAACACAGTGTACAGTCGAGTCTTAATAGCTTACTTACAGCTGGGCTCGTCAGGCACTCTTCTTGGCTGCAGTGGTTATTATTATATTGACATGCTTCCAGCTCCCGTTTTTCCTCAATGACAACTCGCACTTTTCCTTTTTCTCCCTCCCTCGCTCACAGACACATAACGGGTATGACAGCCAATTCTCCCTGCAGCACGGACTACACTGCCCATGATGCTACATTCTTTAGAGCTATACCTGTAGCATTCTGCCTGTTAGCTTAGCACAACAACAACAACAACAAAAAGGCGCTCTCTCACCCAGGAAACGCGCAGAGAGAGAGAGTGTCACCCTGTAACCATGGCAACCGTAACGCTGCCGCCTGGAAAAACAGAACGTAGCTGTCAAACAAAACCCAAACAGTCCTGACCTGCGACAAGATGAAACAGGAAAGTACCGCAGTGTAATCCATTTATTTCAACAAAGTAACTGTATTCTGAATACCACCTTTTTAAACGGTAACTGTAACGGAATACAGTTACTCATATTTTGTATTCTAAATACGTAACGGCGGTACATGTATTCTGTTACTCCCCAACACTGGCCACCAATACCCATCACATCACTTAATTGAGGAATTAGAGTATTGTGGTCTTCGGTGTCAAAAGCAGCAGTTAGGTCAAGCAAGACAAGAACAACATGGTTACCAGAATCACATGCCAGAAGGATGTCATTAAAAACCCTTAATAATGCAGATTCATTGCTAGGAAGGGTTTTAAAACCTGACTGAAAAACCTCAAGGATGCCGTTATCATCTAGTCATCTTTCAGTTGACTAAAAACAATTTTCTCTAAAACCTTGGAAACTAAAGGCAGCTTGGAAATAGGCCTATAATTAGCTAAAACGTTGTGATCAAGGCCAGGTTTCTTAGCCCTTTGAGGTCCTCACCAAGAAAAAAAGCAATGTAATTTTCTTTTTTGCATTTCTTATTGAGTTGGGTGAGTAATAACAACAATATTTTTTTTCAATAGACCCTGTAGTTTTTAAAATATTGATCTGTACCGAACGGTTGAGTGTCATGCAAATACAAGTACATAAGATAATACAGTTGAAAAAAATTAAATGAAGTGCCGAATTAAAATTAAATGAATAACAAAACCTATCCAGGGCATTGGATACAGTTTATTTCTAGCAGCATGCCAGTGAACATTGCTGTTTTCATTCCATCAAAGGACAGTATAATATCAAACAACAAAATACATAGTTTTTTCATCTGCAAATGTGAAAAATGTGATACAGCACAAAATACTCACATTCAGGCCACTTCTGATTGAATGCTACTGTGCAAATTCATTTTTGTTTTTTTTTAAAAAAGAGAAAAAAATCAGTGCAAATCAAGCACATCTGCTTGTGGTTTTGGTCATTGGGGTCTTAGGGTGTAGCATTTATTCTGTGGTCTTGGAGAGCTGGATCATGTTAATCAAATTAACACTTAATTTGATTTATCAACAGCAATGGATAAACAGTGATTTTATAGCAAATAATCAACATTAATAACATTTAGGTTATGTTAGCATTAGCACCATGAAGGGACAAATCAACTGTTCGGCTGATCACTTTTTAAAAAAAAAAATTAAATATTTAATTTCACTTTCTTAATGCTGTCAAGTGACATACATCTGTTTAGTAAGTCCTCTAACACTATCATATATCAAAAATTATATCTTCCTATCTTAGTTTAATCAAAAACACTGAAGAAATGTTGGATGTTTTTTTTTTGTTTCTGACTTCCTGTTTGGGAGAGGTATAAGAAGAGTCAACCGTTTACATTCACAGCGCCTTCTGGTGGATTTTTTTGGCAATTACAGATGTAAACCAGGCCATCTGTCAGCTCTTTGTTACTTCGGAAACATGGCTTAAACAATTTCTCTTCCACGACGCATTCCGATAAAAACCGATCTCTTTATCCATCGGCTTCCTGTGGCTGTCAACTTCAACTCTATGCACTCCACACTGTATATAAATGCCACTTGTTTTGCACATATTCAACTCTGTATATTTTTATATATTTTATTTATTATTATTATTTTTTATTACTATTTAATTTGTAAAAATGTGTACACACACACACGTAGGATAATATTTAGTATACACATCCAGGAATGCATACACTATTATATATTGTACATATACAGTGGGGCAAAAAAGTATTTAGTCAGCCACCGATTGTGCAAGTTCCCCCACTTAAAATGATGACAGAGGTCAGTAATTTGCACCAGAGGTACACTTCAACTGTGAGAGACAGAATGTGAAAAAAAAATCCATGAATCCACATGGTAGGATTTGTAAAGAATTTATTCGTAAATCAGGGTGGAAAATAAGTATTTGGTCAATAACAAAAATACAACTCAATACTTTGTAACATAACCTTTGTTGGCAATAACAGAGGTCAAACGTTTACTATAGGTCTTTACCAGGTTTGCACACACAGTAGCTGGTATTTTGGCCCATTCCTCCATGCAGATCTTCTCGAGAGCAGTGATGTTTTGGGGCTGTCACCGAGCAACACGGACTTTCAACTCCCGCCACAGATTTTCTATGGGGTTGAGGTCTGGAGACTGGCTAGGCCACTCCAGGACTTTCAAATGCTTCTTACGGAGCCACTCCTTTGTTGCCCGGGCGGTGTGTTTTGGATCATTGTCATGTTGGAAGACCCAGCCTCGTTTCATCTTCAAAGTTCTCACTGATGGAAGGAGGTTTTGGCTCAAAATCTCACGATACATGGCCCCATTCATTCTGTCCTTAACACGGATCAGTCGTCCTGTCCCCTTGGCAGAAAAACAGCCACATAGCATGATGTTTCCACCCCCATGCTTCACAGTAGGTATGGTGTTCTTGGGATACAACTCAGTATTCTTCGTCCTCCAAACACGACGAGTTGAGTTTATACCAAAAAGTTCTACTTTGGTTTCATCTGACCACATGACATTCTCCCAATCCTCTGCTGTATCATCCATGTGCTCTCTGGCAAACTTCAGACGGGCCTGGACATGCACTGGCTTCAGCAGTGCAACACGTCTGGCACTGCGGGATTTGATTCCCTGCCGTTGTAGTGTGTTACTGATGGTGACCTTTGTTACTTTGGTCCCAGCTCTCTGCAAGTCATTCACCAGGTCCCCCCGTGTGGTTCTGGGATCTTTGCTCACCGTTCTCATGATCATTTTGACCCCACGGGATGAGATCTTGCATGGAGCCCCAGATCGTGGGAGATTATCAGTGGTCTTGTATGTCTTCCATTTTCTGATGATTGCTCCCACAGTTGATTTTTTCACACCAAGCTGCTTGCCTATTGTAGATTCACTCTTCCCAGTCTGGTGCAGGTCTACAATACTTTTCCTGGTGTCCTTCGAAAGCTCTTTGGTCTTGGCCATGGCGGAGTTTGGAGTCTGACTGTTTGAGGCTGTGGACAGGTGTCTTTTATACAGATGATGAGTTCAAACAGGTGCCATTCATACAGGTAACGAGTGGGGGACAGAAAAGCGTCTTACAGAAGACGTTACAGGTCTGTGAGAGCCAGAGATTTTCCATGTTTGAGGTGACCAAATACTTATTTTCCACCCTAATTTACGAATAAATTCTTTACAAATCCTACCATGTGAATTCATGGATTTTTTTTTTCACATTCTGTCTCTCACAGTTGAAGTGTACCTCTGGTGCAAATTACTGACCTCTGTCATCATTTTAAGTGGGTGAACTTGCACAATCGGTGGCTGACTAAATACTTTTTTGCCCCACTGTATTTATTAGTTTCAGATTAGCCATTCTTGTATTTTGCTCGTTTGTGTTGTTGTATTTTGCACATCTCTGTTGCTTGTGGGGCTCGCACACAAGAATTTCACTCGCATGTGCTGTGCCAGTGTGCCTGCACATGTGATGTGACAATAAAAGTGATTTGATTTGATTTGATTTGATTTGATTTGATGTGACTATTGCACTTAATAATACAACAGCTTCTTGCCATTCTTTGTGTGTCTTTTTATCGCTGTGTGACTGTTTTCATGTGAAAGCCTGCTTGCACTAGTACCGCTTGCCACTCGTTCCCAGAATCCTTTGCGCTTTTACCCTGGACTGACATTTTCAGTCTCTATAATGGCAGTTGTTGATGGATGTGGCTCTGATGCAGCCGTGGTAGCTGCTGATAATCACGATGCTATCAGGTACTGGCAAAAAGGAGGAAATCTGTCTTAGCACATTTGCGCCGCTGTGTGTTTTTGTGGTCTTCTTTTGGAACTATTTCAGTGAGTTTTAGTCGGAGTGCGGTGAAACTTGGTGTTTGGAATCGGTGATAGCTCTGGGAGCTAACTAGCCTTTCTTTAGCCGGTTACATGAAGTCTGTTTGGTTTTGTTTGTTTATGGATTTTAGGGCATTTATGTAACTACTCTTTTAATCATTGCTTGTTTCGTGTGTTTGGTGGTTGTAGAAATGTTTTCTATCAGACTTTAGCAGAGATTTCTGTGGATACCACACATGTCTTTTGTCCCCAGTACGGGAGCGTGGGGCTTATTAAAGTAAATTTGTAAGAATCAGCAATTTATTTAAGCTTTTCTCTCTTTTTCATTTTCTTTTGCTAACTGTGTTTAACAGGAACGTGGTCATTGAGAGCATCACAGTCGGTGCTGCTGTTTCCTGTGTCTGTACAGAGTTTGATCTTCAGCACATGATGTTCGTCTGTCTCTGCATCTGTTTCTCTGACTGCAGCTGTGTTTGGAACATCCAATCCTCCAACACCTCAACTCTGCTGATCCTCTTTGAATCCTGGATCAGGAAGTTGAATATTTGGTCTTTAAGTTTCTGTCTTAAACTCAGTCTTACTTGGAGCTTCATGAGTGCAGCTCCTGTTCAGACAGGTGTTCACAGAGACAGGTATTAATGACCTTCCTGTTCCACATGTGTAAATGTGCACACTGCTGTTTGTGCCACTTGATGCTGCAGGATCTGTTAACATGATGGTAACATCTGTTCTAACAGCAGCTGTCACAGAGTGTTTGTCAAACGGCTCTCTGGCTGTTTCCTTCCTGTTCAAAGTTTACTTTCACTTCCTGAACTTTGTGTCTCTGACTGATGCTGATCGTCTCCGTGTGAAGCTCCGTGTTGAGGTAATGTTAACAGTGTGTAATGTTTCCTGGCTAACATCAGCTGTGTGCAGCTTAGTTCAGCACAAATCTGCCGCTCCATAGTTCACGGTAACGGACTCACAGCTGGACCAACGAGGCCGAGTGTGTCCGCCATGACCTGTTAGTGTGTGATCAGAGTCTGAATGAGAGCAGGAGCAGAGTTAGCTGATGGTCAGCAGCTGAACTCCGAGTCATTGTTACTTCCTGATGACTGAACGCAGTTTTTCCTGCCTCCATCAGTCTGTGGAGGAGGTGGAGAGGAGCCCCTGCTCTCCCCTCACTGACTCTCTGACTGTGGCCTGAGCTCGATGGAGAGACTCTGAGCTCTGAGTCTTTATACCCACAGACTCACAGAGAGGTCACAGCTGGTTTGATAGATTATTTATCACAGGTGGAGTTTAGACACAGATTAAACACGTAAACGTCTGATTTTATAAAAACTGCATCACAAAGAGTTGGCTCCGCTCCAACAGGAAGTGACATTTCCACCACAGAGAGTCATGTGACTCAGACTGTTTCCTCCAGCAGACGGCTGCCTGCTAACCAGTGTAGAAACCAATGACTGTATAAAAGATGTACGACGCGACCCCGCCTCCTCCCATTGTGTAAAAATGAAGCCAAAATATCCCGCTTCTGGAGGCTGCCATCTTGCAAATTTGGAGCCAGAGTCTGCGCAGTAGTGACTTGAGGTGGAGCGACTGTGTAACGCTCCCGCCCACACACCCGCTGGATGTGACCGCAAACACGCCCCCCTACACTTTCTACGTTGCCCGGCTGCTCGAGTTTTTTTGCTGGTTTACCGCGACTGAGAACTCGTCTAATTAAGGTAAATACAACCATGTCACTGTTATAAAAAAGACACACAGCTTATAATCGTATATTTCTAAAATCACTCTGTTGTTAATTCGTTAGTTAGATTAGCCTCTAGTAGAGATGGGCGATATGAGATTTTTTCATATCACGATATGTTTTTTTCATTTCAGGCGATAACGATATCTATCACGATATAAGCCAAATAACTATATTTGTAAGATTTAAATGTGCCGTTGCTCACAAGTAAAATGTGAAATAATCAGCAGCTTGTTTTTATTTAAATATTTGTTTCCCATAGTAAGTTCAACAGGGTAGATGTACTTCAGGAACATGAGACTTTTTCAGATAAATAAAGGCAAATATTGCAAACTACACAAAAGGCAGCCGCTAAAGCGTTTAAGTTTTAAAATAGAACAAACGAAAAAGACTAAACTGTCAATTCCACTTAGAAACAAAATATTAATTCTAAAAATAGAGGAGAGGGCGGGGCGGCGGGGAGTCTCTGGCTGGCTGGAGCGGCATCTAATAACCAACTCGCAAAACAAAATAAAAACAACACAACAAACAGATATTATGATACAGACTTATAATCTGCACCCATGTTTTTTCTAAATTCTATAAAGTGAGCGCGAGAGCCCTCGGTGCGCCTGCGCGCTGCTGAAGTCAAAGTAAACTTTATTGTCATCTCCGCTACAGACAGTCCAGCATATAGAGAGACGAGACGACGAGGCTGCAGTTACAGCGGTGCAAGTAAACAAACAATAAATATAAGAAGAGTAAGAAAATAAATCTACACTTTAGGACTCGGGGTAAAGGATCAATAACAATTTAAATTTGTAATTTACAGTTTGATGATTTAAAGTCTCACACAACCCGTCAAAAGGGGCGGGGCCGGCTGCTTCCAAGTAGAGCACATTTCATTTATAATGATGTAAATCCAAGCCCATCATGGATTCACGATCTGAATCCTGGGTTGTGTGAAATCCCAGAAATCAACCTTAGACAAAGTGAATCTGTGAACTAAGGTCTGTTAGGTTAATTGTGCTGATCCTCGGGTTGGGGGATTTGTGTTTGTACTGGAGCGCAAAATTCAAACCAATGGAAGATGGACAACAAAAGTTCAAAGCCATCAGGTGCTCAGGTTAGAAAAAAGAGAAAAGATGCAGGTAAGCAGACGTGTGATTGGATAATGGCAGCTCATCCTGAACCAATCAGACTAAACTCCAAACAATACATTATGTTACAGATTTTAATATTAATTAGTCTTTGTTACTTGTTGATTTGTCCTTTTCTCATTGTGTGACGAATTATGACGATTGTTTGGTAGCTGTTATTGTCTCTCTCTCTCTCTTCGTGTGTGTTTCTCTGGTGAAACAATAGTTTTGTGTTAATGTTAGGGCTGCACGATTTTGTATAAAATGAGAATCACCATTTTTTGGCTTAGAATTGAGATCATGATTCTCTCATAACAATAAATAAACATAAAACAACAAATGTCTCATGTTTTGTTGTTGCAGCAAAATGTTGTCCTGCTTGAAATTCCGTCTCCACCGTTGCTCGACGCTGCGTGTACAGAGCAGGTAGTGCAACAATAGAAAAATAGTTGCGGGACGGCACTGTGTAGCGTTTGTCTAGGGTGTTGATCGTTTTCCTAAATCCCTCGTTTTGCACAGTGTTGATGGAGCCATATCTTTGGTCAGGTGATAAGTGATAGCCTCCGTAATGTCTTTGTGCCTGCGGGAGTTCGACATGTATAGGGAAGCGCTGTATAAGGTTCCCGTTATTGATGTTTGGGTGGTTGACCGGGACGGATTTTCTCCTGTCACTTTCTCGTCATCCCTGACGTGCTCTCCGTTGTTTTTTCCCTGCTAATTTTAGCATCACACGGCACAGCTTCTGTATCACGTGGTATAAGGCTCCGCCCTTGTCATTTGTTGAGCAGGAAGAGTGAGCGCTTGTTTTCATGCAGAGTACGTCCCGGATCAAAATGTGAAGTTTTACAAATCACCACTTCTTTAGTGAATATCATTTCAGTCTCAGACAATCTCGTTTCTCTTACAGAGGTTGAATGCACCTTCTGCGGATGGCGGTACCACACAGTGTGCGTGGACTTCCCCTGCACAGAAGGCAACTACAAATGCTGTGAATGCTAAATAAAGAGAAACAAATGATCCCTGTTGTCTTTGCTTGATGATTGGTTTGAGTCTTGACAATCCACATTGCTGGCGTTGCATCTTTCAATGGCAGCAATGGCAGGTATCAGTGCTCAAACCTTTTGTGTTTGTTTCCAACAAGTTGCCCACCTCGGGAAACAAAAATGTGTTCTTTTACTTGTCAGATGAACATATGAGACACTTTGACTCTTCAGTGCAGTGTGGAGCCTAACAAAGATCTGTTTTGTGTCCCAGCTGATCAGCAGGAGGAGGAGAGTCTGACGGAGCAGCAGAGGAACATTTTCAGCTACTTGGACTCAGCTCAGCCACTACAGAGGAAACAATGAGCTCAACACAGAAGGTGACAGACAGAGCAGGACCATATGACCAAAGATATTTATCACCATATACATCTGAACATTTGCCATAACGATGTAGCTGACGATAGAATCGACACCAGACAAAATACTTTACAGCTGCACAACTTTATTAAAAAGCCATCAATGTATTTTCACTGAAACAAGCAGCTGTTGTTTATGTGCATTAAAGTTATATAACAATGTAACAGTGCAAATGCAAATTCCTCGCTGACAGTTTAACCAAAAGGCGTTTCCAGTGGAAACTGGCCGACACATCCTGAGCATAACCATGTATAATATCCACTAAACTTCAGAAGAGGTTATACAGTCGTGGCCAAAAGGTTTGAGAATTGCATAAATATTGGAACCTGGAGAAGTTGCTGCTTAAGTTTTTATAATAGCATTTTGCCTGCACTCCAGAATGTTATGAGGAGTGATCAGATGAACTGCATCGTCCTTCTTTGCCATGAAAACGAACTTAATCCCCAAAAAGCCTTACCACTGCATTTCATTGCTGTCATCAAAGGACCTGCTGAGACCATTTCAGTGATCGTCTTCTTAACTCAGGTGAGAATGTTGGCGAGCACGAGGCTGGAGATCATCATGGCTGTATCCCGATTCAGGTTCTACAGCTTTAAAGTCCTCAAGGGCCGCGTACTCAAAGACCGCTAAGGCTGAAGTGCGAGGCTTGTAGGCTCGTGAAATGGGACGTCTAGCCTCCGTCTTTTTATTTTATTTTATTTTATTTTTTGTGTCCCGTTTGGATCTTTAGCCATCAGAATTGTTGTCTTGAGGCCAAGAAAGAGCCCAAGCGGATTTATTTTACCAAGTGGATCATCATGGCCTTGCCATATTGGTCCATTTTATTGACCTTTATTATAATTATGAATTTATTTTATTTTCAGGTGCTACAAACGGGACAGACATGACTGTGGGTTAGGACAGGGGGAAAGAATGAAAGAAAGAGAGGGAGAGAAAGAAAGAAAACCAAAGGGGAGAAGAGACGGTGAGAGGGGGGGGGGGGAAGAAAGAAAAAAAAACACAAACAAAACTCCTGGGTCACCTGTATGGAGAAAAAAAAACAGAAGAGAAAGCAAACAACAAAGAGCAACATAATAAAAACAGCACCATCACAATAAACTAGCTAGCAGTAGATACTAAATAATAAACGATATTGTGCAGCACGCAAGATAGACAGCGCACAGTGTGCTTTGAGGCAGCAGCCAAGAAAGCTGTAGTCCGCGTCTGTGAATACCCATGTGTACACCTGTGTGCATACCTGTGTGGATCAGCATGCTTGTATTCCAAAGGTTTCTCCATGTAACGATCTGCTAGGGAGTGTGGGGGGCCACAGCCCCGTCCACCAGGGTATGAAGCAGGTATGGAGGAGATCCAGGCCCCAGATATCAAGAGGCCCCAGAGTACAAGGACCCGAGGAGGACCACCAAAGGGGGGAGGAACCGTGCCACCCTACTGGGAAGAGCTGAGTAGAGCCCCAAAGGAGAGGTCACCCCGCAGCTACGGAGCAGAGGCCAGAGGGGGTTGCAGTGGCGTGCCCGCGGGCTCTGCCGTCAGCCAGCTGTGCCAGAGAGGACCGAGCTTCAGGCCCAGAAGCCAGAGGCCTGAGGGCATCCCACCCCTCGGAAGGAGCCCAGCCGGGCCACAGGCGCCAGGCCCCGCCAATCGGCCACCAGGAGTGAGCGGGTACATACATGAGCGCCCAGCCCTAGTGGACAAGAACCACCAACACACCAACGTCTGAGGGCATCAGCCACCGGCAGGGAGTGTGGTGAGGGGAGATAGGCCTCCGTACTTTAGAGGGCCTGAGATGGACCCAGAGAGGTGGAGTCTAAGACCCAACCTGACATATAGACACAGACGTGCATTCCCACCCCGTATGCACCACCAAATACTCGGCACTCACCCAACGTGTAGACGGACACAAATAGACACTGCACAGACAGTCGCACTCCCCAAACATACTCTATATCCCAGGTCCAGGTACCCCCGCCCTCAGAGGGGCAAGCCGCACCTAGACCCAGGAGATGTAACCCTTCTCTCTGGGGTGGAGGCAAGCGGACCACCTCCTTATCTGCAGTAGCAGGGAGGCCCCGCATCCCAGACCCCAGTCTGACAGCCAGCACCTCCTCCCAGCCCCCCAGCCCTGACGGCTAACAGAACCGGGGTGAGTGAAGACCTCACTCATTTGTTTCTACATGAGCTCTGTGTGATTTGATGAGTATCTGAGGCTGAGACCACAGGACTGTGAAACATGATTGTTGGGCTTCATTTCTGTGCCGAACAGTCATTTAAGATTAGCTGTAAATAACAATTAGCTGATGTTGTTCATGAGACTAAAGTCATCTCACTGTGGTAATGTAAATATAATATGGCCAATATTATAGTTATTATATTAATCACTTCACTCACAGACAAGTATCTGTGACAGTGTGTATATAGATGTATCATATATAAGAGACAAATATTGTTCCTTCAGTATGTTGGCATTATTACATTTGGCTCAATGCTTACATATATGTGTAAAAAGCAAATGTAGGAGCTGTGATAACTGTGTCTGATAGAATGAAGAGTAGACTGATATATGAAATATATAGAGGTTTTATATAAATAGAGTGATGTATATATAAATAGAGGTTTTATGGAGATGCCATCCTTGTGTTTTAGTGGCAAATAAATTTGGCAGTCATCGGCATAACAATGAAATGAGATCCCATGCCTTCTAAGGATAGAACCCAGAGGCAATAGATACAGTTGTTGTGTATTTTGGGTTATAACAGGATCCGTAGTGGGCATACCCCGATGCATTATGGGAAAAGATGCTTTAGGCTGTTGCTCGGGCTAGCTCCATGTTAAGTCATGCTGTTATAATAAATACCTCAAGTTACGTCGTGGTCCGAGTATCATTGTTATACTAGTAACCCGGAGTGAAGATATAACAAAAGTGGCGACGAGGACGTCTGGACCGACGCTGCAGTCCGCTTTGGAGTTTTACACTTTTTTTTTACACTGCTGATGCCTCGCGCTGACCTGGTGTTAGACGGCGCCGGAAGGAAAACGACGCTCCCAGTGTGCGAAGGTGGATGCCGCGTTCTTTTTCTCAGCGAAACGGGGAGGAATGTACAGCGGACAGGACGACAAAGGCAGACTCCGTAAGTGACGTTAACCAAAACGTAAACGGATAAAAGAGACGTTACGAAAAGGAACAGTTGTGAAGGGAAGAGTGCCATTCAACCGGGAGCCGAGTAATGGCTGGAGTTACTGGCCCTATCGGTCCCTTCGACGAAAGCACGGAGCAATGGAGCTCATATACGGAGCGTTTTGGATATTTCGTTGCGGCTAACGACATACAGGATGCTAAACTGGTGCCCATTTTTTTGAGTGTGATAGGCTCAAAGACTTTTACCCTGCTAAGGAGCCTGCTACAGCCAGCAAAGCCAGGCAGTAAAAGTTTCACAGAGATCGTGGACACACTGACCAAACACTTCTCGCCCAAGCCCCTCGTGATCGCTGAACGGTTCAAGTTTCACAAGCGAAACCAAGAAGAGGGTGAGTCTGTCACAATGTTTGTTGCATCGTTACGCAAATTAGCTGAACACTGTGAGTTTAAAGATGTTTTAAATGACACATTAAGAGACAGACTCGTGTGTGGTTTAAGAAATGAAGCTGCACAGAAGAAATTGCTCACGGAAAGTGATTTGACTCTTGAGAAGGCAATTAATATCAGTGTGACCATGGAAATGGCATCAAAAGAAGCCCATGCGCTACATGCTACAGACAGAGTACACAAACTAGACAATGGTAAAGCAAATGCACAGGGACCATGCTTCCGCTGTGGCAAGTTAGGACACCTTGCTAGTGATTGCTGGTGCAAAGAAATGGATTGCAACAACTGTGGAAAAAAAGGTCATGTAGCACGGGCATGCAGGAACAAAAGGTGCAAGGATAAGGGCTCAAAGCCTGGAAATAAAAGAGGCACTGCAAGATTCAAAAAAGAAAGACATGTTCACACAGTTAAGCTTCATGAGGATAGAGCAAATGACTCCTCAGATGAAGAAGTGTTGTCTGCAATAAATACTGTGCGATTACTGAAGGTGGATGAAACCTCAGACGGCTTTTGGGTCACGCCCAAACTGGAGGGACATGTTGTAAAAATGCAGATTGACACTGGGTCAAAAGCATCACTAGTGTCATATAATGTCTATAGGACATGTCTGAAGCACCTTCCACTCAAACCCTCCGACACAGTATTTAAAGGATATACTGGACATCGAGTGCCTATGAAAGGAATGGCAGAGGTGACTGTTCAATACAATGGCCAAACTGCTAAGCTGCCTGTGTATGTTACGCAGAAGAACTGCCCTGCTATAATGGGACGTGTGTAGCTCAAAACAATCAGACTCAACTGGCAAGAAGTGAGAAAGCTGTCGCATGGTTCCTCTCAGCTACAGGCCATACTGGGAAAACACCAGGAGGTTTTTCGTGAGGAACTGGGCAGCATGAAAAAAATTACAGTGAAGCTGCATCTCAAGCCTGACTCCAAGCCAGTCTTTATGAAGGCTAGACCTGTGCCGTACGCCATTCGGCCCAAGGTGGAGTCTAATTTAGACGCATTGGTCAAGAATGGTGTTCTGGAGCCGGTTACGACCAGCGAGTGGGCCACGCCCATCGTTCCAGTTCCTAAAAAGGACGGCGGAATCCGGATCTGCGGAGACTCCAAGGTATCCGTGAATCCTGTATTAACAGCAGAGCAGTATCCCCTTCCACTGATTGATGACTTATTTACTGGTCTGAGTGGAGGACAAAAGTTCAGCAAAATAGATCTCAACCAAGCTTACCTGCAAATGCACGTGGAAGAGCAGTCACGTGACATGTTGACTATTAACACACATAAGGGACTTTTCAGATTCTGCAGGTTGCCCTTTGGCATCACATCAGCTCCAGCATTGTTTCAACGAGCGATTGATCAAATCTTGAGCGGATTACCTGGTGTGCAATGCTATCTGGATGATATCCTGTGTACAGGAGCAGATGATGAAGAGCATCTGCGCAACTTGGATGCGACCCTTCAGAGGCTGAAGGAATACGGATTGAGAGTCCGTAAGGAGAAATGTGACTTTTTCCAGTCATCTGTGGAATATCTAGGGCACGTGATTGATGCAAATGGACTTCACACTGCACCTTCGAAGATCACAGCAATCGTGGATGCACCCCCACCACGAAATGTCAGTCAGTTAAAGTCTTTCTTAGGGCTGTTGAACTACTATGGACGGTTCATACCCAACTTGGCATCACTCCTGAAACCACTGCACAACCTGCTACGCAAGGAAGAAGCATGGGAGTGGACAGCAAGCTGCCAAGAGGCCTTTCAAAAGGCAAAGGATTCACTGACTGCATCTGAGGTGCTAACCCACTTCAATCCCAAGTTCCCAATTCAGCTTGCTTGTGATGCTTCTCCCTATGGGGTGGGGGCAGTGATTTCCCACATTCTCCCAAATGGCGAAGAAAGGCCAATTGCATTCGCATCAAGGACATTAAACACAGCAGAGTCCAACTATGCTCAGCTGGAATGAGAGGCGCTGAGCATTGTATTCGGTGTTCGGAAATTCCACCAGTACCTGTACGGTAGGAAGTTTACACTGTTTACTGACCATAGGCCTCTCACAACAATCCTGGGACCCTATACAGGGATTCCATCTCTTGCTGCTTCACGTCTCCAGAGGTGGGCGTTGATATTGTCAGGCCATTCTTATGACATCAAGTATCGCAAATCAGAGTCTCATTGTAATGCAGATGGGTTGTCCAGGTTACCCCTTCCTGTTAAAAAACCCGTCTCTGACACAGTTGAGATCCTCTACTTCAGGGAGGTAGAGACAGCACCTGTTTCGGCTGTGCAGGTGAAAAAGGCGTCCAGAAATGACCCTGTGTTGTCAGCAGTGCTGGACTGGATCATTAAGGGTCTGCCTGCAAGTAAGGGTGTAGACTTGAAGGCTTTCCTGGGAAAGCGGGCGGAGCTTTCTGTTCAGGCGGGATGTTTGCTGTGGGGGAGGAGAGTCATCATTCCCATGTCATTGCGACCAAAACTGTTGAAGCGACTGCATGCAGGACATAGTGGAATAGTGAGAATGAAGGAAATAGCGAGAAGCTATTTTTGGTGGCCAAATATGGATAAACAGATTGAGGAGATTGCTAAAAACTGCTCTTCATGTCAGATGGTCCGGAACAACCCACCACTTGCTCCTCTCCATCCCTGGGAGTTCCCACAGGAGCCATGGCATCGTGTACACATTGACTTTGCAGGTCCATACGAGGACAAAATGTTTCTTGTAGCTGTTGATGCACACAGTAAATGGCCTGAAGTGACCATCATGAAATCAGCCACCACTGAAAAGACCATAGAAGCTCTAGGAGAAATGTTCAGTAGGTTTGGATCTCCTACTCAGATAGTCTCTGACAATGGACCTCAACTGGTTTCACAGGAAATGGAGGCTTTCCTACAGGCTAATGGAGTGCAGCACATTACGTCAGCTCCATACCATCCGGCAACGAATGGTCTTGCAGAAAGGTTTGTTCAGACAATGAAACATGCACTGAAAACATCACAAGGCCAAGGAACACTGCATCAGAGACTGCACAAGTTTCTGCTTAACTACCGGAATAGCCCGCATGCTACCACAAGGACATCTCCTGCCAACGCAATGTTCAAAAGAGATCTGCGCACTACCTTTGATCTTTTGAAACCCTCAACTGTGAAGGACACTGTACAAAAACAACAAGAGAAACAAATCATGTACAGGGGTCAAAAGGTCAAAGACAGAGTCTTCAGCACCGGCGAGTCAGTGCAGGCCAGGAACTACCGAGGAGTACACAAGTGGGTTCCTGCAACTGTCATTGCTCGAACTGGTCCAGTTTCATATACAGTTCAGGTGGCTGATGGAGTCTGGAGAAGACACGTGGATCAGCTACTTCAGTCCGCACCAGTGTCTGCAGAAGGATCTTGCGGAGATCTTGGAAATGCACTCATCGACTCGTCAGCCCCTTCACACACACAAGTAGAGAACTCCACCACATCAGGAACAGTGGTTCCACCTGTAAATGAGACTGTGAGAGAGACTGAGACATCTTCGGTGTCAGGAACAAAGGCTGCACAAGAGAGCACACAGACTGACGTTACCACAGACCGCCGATACCCCAAAAGAGAGCGGCGGCCTCCTGTTCGTCTGAGTTATTAGATGGCACCTGACCCAAATGAACGGGGCAGAATAATCCCCATGGGTCATGGGGGAGGTTGAGGTAGTCCACCCTCACTCCCAAGATAGCAAATAAAAGAGTTGGTGTTGTAACCTTACAGTTAATAAGAGGTGAAATGTTTGTGAGGCTATTACTGTCATGTTCCAGTGAAGACTGAAGTTTGTGAGTATATCACCTGTTTATTTCGTAGTACATCCTTTGTAAGAGGGGAGGAGATGTTGTGTATTTTGGGTTATAACAGGATCCGTAGTGGGCATACCCCGATGCATTATGGGAAAAGATGCTTTAGGCTGTTGCTCGGGCTAGCTCCATGTTAAGTCATGCTGTTATAATAAATACCTCAAGTTACGTCGTGGTCCGAGTATCATTGTTATACTAGTAACCCGGAGTGAAGATATAACACCAGTGAAAAGAGCAGTGGCCCTAAAATTGAGCCCTGTGGGACGCCGCATGACAGAGGAGCAGAAGACGATTCGTAACCGAGAAGGCTGACAGAGAAATATTATCATTATTATTATTATTATTATTATTGATTGCTTATATTTGAACAATTGTGAAACCTCACTGTGGATGTAAGAGTGAAATTATGTGGATATCTTGAATCCACTTTATTGCGTAATATTTTATGTGAGTATTTGACGGAAGACGAGCAACATCTGTTGTGGAAGCTAATGGGGTTCCTTTAGAATAAACAAACATAGGATTTATTATCACTGAATAATTCTGTATAAATCTATACAAATTATAGAAATATGTAATAGGAAACAACAAAATAATCTAAATTATAAAATTGTGTGTGTGTGTGTGTGTGTGTGTGTGTGTGTGTGTGTGTGTGTGTGTGTGTGTGTGTGTGTGTGTGTGTGTGTGTGTACAATCAGGAGGGATGGGCATGATTTTAGTGTTTGAACAGTCATGAATTATCTTTAACAGCAGGTTGGATGTAATGTGTTAGAACTACCAGCAGGTGGGGATAAGAGACCTTTAAGGTGTTTGGTGCCACGCTCCACCTTCAGGTTTAAAACTAGTGTTAATGGAGTTTGAAGGTTGAGTTTGTTCCACGACTGCATTTCACTCACTGCCTCTGTTTGTATCTCTGTCACTGCAGGACCAACATGGAGCCAGAAGTCAGCGCTCTCAGGAGGCCGACAAACCTCACAGAAGAAAGGGAGAGAAAAAACACACCTGTGACGAGTGTGGGAAGGGTTTTACTCTGAGGGCTAATCTAAAACAGCATCAGGTCATCCACACTGGAGAGAGACCGTTCAGCTGTGACTTGTGTGGAAAGTCTTTTTCCTTGAAGGGTTCCCTAAAAGAACACCAACTCATCCACAGTGGAGTTAAAAAGTACAGCTGTGATCAGTGTGGCAGAGCTTTTACTCAAAGTAGCCACTTACAGAGTCATCTAGTTACCCACTCTGGAATTAAGGCATACAGCTGTGATCAGTGTGGCAGAGCTTTTAGTCACAGTAGCAGCTTACAGAGTCATCTAGTTACCCACTCTGGAATTAAACCATACAGCTGTGACGAGTGTGGGATGGAGTTTACTCTGAAGGCTTCACTAAAACAGCATCAGGTCATCCACACTGGAGAGAGACCGTTCAGCTGTGACTTGTGTGGAAAGTCTTTTTCCTTGAAGGGTTCCCTAAAACAACACCAACTCATCCACAGTGGAGTTAAAGCATACAGTTGTGATCAGTGTGGCAGAGCTTTTACTCGTAGTAGCAGCTTACAGAGTCATCTACTTACCCACTCTGGAATTAAGCCATACAGCTGTGACATCTGTGGAAAAACTTTCAGCCGGAGAGGGTACCGAAATACACACCTACGCATTCACACCGGACATGATGTGTACTGCTGTGAACAGTGTGGCAAACAGTTTACAACAGACACACACTTACAACAACACATGTTTACCCACACTGAGGAGAGACCTTATAAATGTGACCTGTGTGAGAAGACTTTTAAATCCCCACATGACCTGAGACGACACCAACAGATCCACACCAGAAAGAGACTCTACAAGTGCAGCTACTGTGAGGTATGTATTTATATTGTTATCTTGTCATTTTAGCCTGACTGTTTGGAACAACTCTGCTCATTAAACTGTGTTAGCATGTTAGCAATTCTACTGCATGGAAAAGCAGCTCTGAGTGATTATTCAGATTTTCCTTTCAGTTATGATTTTAGTATTACTGTAGTATTATGGTGGTAGTATTGTAGTTATTGCAGCCCAGTAAACTGAGTGTGTTAACTGAAACAGTCAAATGTAGTTGGACGTCTGCAGAGATGCTCTTTATTTCAGGCGACGTTCAGGATACAAATGTTGAAGGACTGACTTACACTGTCTTTGTGTCTTTGTTTAGAAGCAGAGCCACACAGATGGATCCAGTTCTCAACCCTGTCATCACTGTGGTGGTGGGAAAGACTTTCATTGTGACCTCTGTGGAAAAACTTTCAGTCAGCAAAAGACCCTAAAAGTACATCAACGTAGACACACTGGAGACAAACTGAAATACTGCAAAGAATGTGGGAGAAGCTTCACCACATCACATCACTTAAAACAACATGAACTGATTCACAGTGGGGTTAAAAAGCACCTCTGTGATCAGTGTGGGTCATCCTTCACCACTGAAGGTGAGCTTAAATCACACAAACGAGTCCACACAGGAGAGAAACCACACAAGTGCAGACACTGTGACAGAAGCTTCTCACAGTCACATAGTCGTAACAGGCATGAACGTGCACACATGGAAGGAAACTACAGCTGTGACCAGTGTGACAAGAGCTTCAGGAATCTCAGATCATACTCTGAACACAAACGATCCCACGTTACTAATAAACTGTTTCACTGTTACCAATGTGCCCAAACATTCACCTCATTGTCTGCTCTGTGCAAACATCAGCGCGATCACTCAGGGCTGAAATCACTCCCATCACTGGATCACAGTGAATCTGAAGACACAGAAAGATCCTCTGGTTTCTGTGTCAGACTCAAAAAGCTTGAGATCAGGCTCCACAGAGTTCAGATAGAATCATTTAAACTTGTGTTGAACTGAACTGGTTGCTGGGCTGAACTTCTACATAATACAGATCTACATGGGATCTTCTTTTCTGTTTTTTTACTGAGTCAGTTTTGTCCTTTTTTTCTCTGTCCTGGTTTTGCTCGTCTGTAAATGATTGAAACTCAGTCAAATAGTTCATTGTTCTCCAGCAAAACGTTTTGGAAACTCATGTTTAACATTTAAAACTGACATGTTTTAGCACACAAGGCTTCATCGGGGAGTTCACTCATGATTGGACCATGAGAACAAAGGTTTTTAGTTCTTTCAAAGAGAGTCTTGGAGATGTTTGATGTTTCTGTTTTTCTGAAACCACCTGAAAGAAAAACTATTTTTCTTGCTTTATGTAGTGTGGAAGTTTTTAATGTTTCTTCATCTGTGATGTTCTTGAATGTGTTCACGTGAAGATGGTACAAATAAACTGTCCTTTCAGCTTTAGCTCCTAATTTATTCATTATTTATGGATGTAGCACAGCAGCCGTCTCTTGATTAACACATGGCGGGCTCGGGATCTGATGGTGTCGTCTCCCTAATTTGCCCACTCAGTAAATCTCAGTCATGGCCAAGAAATTGAAATAAACCTTGTTTCCCTGCTGGATAGTGATCCACTGTAACTCTGCTCCTCCTTCCTGTTTAGGATTTCTGTGGCTGAAGTAAAATTCCCTCCATCCATCACTTATCCCAGCTAACCCAAAGTGAAATGAAGCTTTGCTCGTCTTAAAAAAGTATTACAACAATGGGCATTACCAATGCAAACTGAATGATACAGAAGATGAAAGAAGAGACTTTGATCAGTTAATAAAGCTCATGATCTGGATTCATTGTGGCTGCTACACAGATACTTCTGGGTCACTTCTCTCAGTTAGGAACCTTCCTCACCAAACTGACTGTTGGACCACACCCCTGGTTTCATGAGAAATTGTTTCAGCCATGATTTCTCTTCCTGTATTTCAGAGTAAAGACTGAAGTGACAAATGGAAGCATGTTTAAAAAACACAATGTGAGAGAGACGTTGAGGTCCTTAGAAGTTACCCTGGGTTTTTCTGTCACCCTGCTAGATGTTACACACCTTGTTATTGGACTGATTTCTACTGCTGGACTACTCCTGCGGAGAGTAACAATACTCTTACTAATTAGCTCCCTTTCACACCTTTGGGGATATTTATTTTTGTGTTTGCAGCGCTGTGAGCCAGAACAGCGAGAGAAAAATCTGCAACAGCGACGAGCCGAATGCTTACGTGAATCGCAGCAGCTGCACATGTGCTACGCTGAATTAGAGGATATCTTTGCTCTGGATTTCTATTTCTACTTTTTCATTTCTATATGATTTTTCTTGCATCTAAACAAAGATGATTCAATTTGCTAAATGTTGATGGCTCTTCGTGCTCAGGTGTAAATGAGACGTAATATTTGCTCTTGGTTTGGTTCTCCTGTACAGAACCTTGCAGTACAACAGAAACCTAAAAACATTATTCCATCCATCCATCCATCGTCATCCGCTTTGTCCGGGGTCGGGTCGCGGGGGCAGCAGCCTAAGCAAAGAGGCCCAGACCTCCCTCTCCCCAGCCACCTCCTCCAGCTTGTCCGGGGGAATACCAAGGCGTTCCCAGGCCAGCCGAGAGATATAATCTCTCTAGCGTGTCCTGGGTCTGCCCCGGGGCCTCCTCCCGGTGGGACATGCCTGGAACACCTCACCCAGGAGGCGCCCAGGGGGCATCCTTGTCAGATGCCCGAACCACCTCAACTGGCTCCTTTCGATGTGGAGCAGCAGCTGCTCTACTCTGAGCCCCTCCCGGATGGCCGAACTTCTCACCCTATCTCTAAGGGAGAGGCCAGCCACCCTTCGGAGGAAGCTCATTTCTGCCGCTTGTATCCGCGATCTCGTTCTTTCGGTCACTACCCACAGCTCGTGGCCATAGGTGAGGGTAGGGACGTAGATCGACCGGTAAATTGAGAGCTTCGCTTTTACACTCAGCTCCCTCTTCACCACGACGGACCGGTGCAACGTCCGCATTACTGCAGCTGCAGCCCCAATCCGTCTGTCGATCTCCGGCTCCCTTCTCCCATCACTTGCGAACAAGACCCCGAGATACTTGAACTCCTCCACTTGGGGCAGGAACTCATCCCCGACCCGGAGTGGGCACTCCACCCTTTTCCGGCTGAGAACCATGGCCTCGGATTTGGAGGTGCTGATCCTCATTCCCGCTGCTTCACACTCGGCTGCGAACCGTTCCAGTGCGAGCTGGAGGCCTTCACCCGATGAAGCCAACAGAACCACATCATCTGCAAAAATCAGAGATGAGATTCTGAGGCCACCAAAGCGAAAGCCCTCCGCCACTTGGCTGCGCCTAGAAATCCTGTCCATAAAAATTATGAACAGAACCAGAGACAAAGGGCAGCCATACAAACATTATTTGTAGTTGTTATTCTTAGTTGTTCTGCTGCCTAAATACCACAGGGTCTGATTATGAAGTTATTGAGCTGCACATACTTTACGACCTGCTTAAGTTTGAGGTCACAGCGTCTGTAGAGCAGCTGGAACATAATGAAGTCTACAAGGTTAAAGTTTTCTCTTCAGTTATTGTTCTTTCTGCTGCTTGGTTTGATGGATCTGAGAGCTTTTGTTTTTATTATTGTTATTATAATTATCATGAATATTTTACTCTCTAGAAGCTTTAAAATAGTGTTTGTGTTTGAAAAAATTGATTTAAGAATTGAACAGAAACATCTGTCCTTCTGAAAATCGCCCAAAGGCACGGAGACAAAGTCAAAGGATGCAACCTGTAACTTTCTCTTCCTTCATGTCAGGACCATCATCCATGATTTATATAAAATGCATATAGCAACAGTAGCACTTTAGTTTGGACTTTATGATTTCTGTAACTGGAAAATATTATTTTGTTTAAAGACAGAAGTGACCGCATAGTTGCAACATCAAAGGGAAATATTAATTAATTAGCATCAAGTATATTTGTTGCTTAAGCGTTTGCACTATAACTTAAGTAGGATTATAACTTTTAAGGAAGGAAAGATTTCAGATATTTAGTTCACTGTTTCAGTTATTTTATATGAAATTAAAACATTTACATTGGTCAAATATGATGCTCTAAATCAAATAAAAGTTTGAAAATAAATGATGCATTTTTAAATGCTGCAACAAATGTTCACAAAAAGTAACTATAATTAAAACCAGTTAAACAAAATCAAATGTTTGAATCATGCTTAACCAAATGCCAGGCTGGAGAGCTGAACCTAAAGTATACGTAGAAAGATTTCAACATCTGAGCAGTTTTTAATGTTTTTATCACATATAAATGTCACAGCAGTGGGTCCTGGCCCAATGCTTTGTGTTTTTGGTTTTCTTTGACTCTTGTTTTTCTTGCTTTTTGTTCTTCTTATTTATCAGGCTCTCAGTAATCTTAGTTCTCCCTCCCTCAGTGTTCATTTCAGCCTGTGTTTAGTTTCTGTTCCCGTGTCCCACGTTTCATCGTTTCATGTCGAGTCAGCCCTGTCTCTCTGTTTCCTGTGTCTCCCCAGTCAGCCCCGCCTCCCTCGGGCACTCATGTGTGATACAGAGTAATAAACCTGACTACATTTGCTGCACTCTCTTTATTACCTGTTACTTTAAAATTCATACACTAATTATGTCTGCCCATCAACATGTGAAGGTCAAAGGTCAACATCCCAGTGACATAAGAATAATCCCAAAGGGGCAAAGGCAGCGGTTAATTTAGCACATTTAGCATTAAGGGTACAGCAAGGATATACTTTTACTTATTGTGGCAGGGGTGTGGTCTCTGGCCTGCTGCAGTGGAGGCTGGTGGCGGGACGTTGGACGGCACAGGTGAGGGTGATGGAGCTCATGACTCTCCCCTTTATAGTGACGGAGGAGACTGGCGTGGGGGAAGCGTGTAGTGGAGGAAGCCGAGGAGAGAGCTGGTTTCTGGCTACAAAGACGGCGTCAAACCAGAAAAGATTGCTTGTGGTCAAATAATGTGTCAATCACCTGTGAATCAAACTGTGTGTGGCTCAGTTCATGTCACAGTGTTGTTTAGTATATCTTCACTTGTCTCACTCTCCTTCTGTTCTGTCCATCAGGACGATCCTCAGCGCTTACACAGATCCTCCATCGATGTTGTAACTGTTGGCATGATGACATTGTATATAATTTGGATTATTTCTTTATCTCTTCAAGATCTATGTCATGATTGTAAATTGTTTAAGCTGTACATTACTGTTTTTTTTTTTAGTCAACGTTTTGATGCTTTGTGCTTTTATTTTGAAAGTCAAGTTCGCTTACAAGTTGCGCTAGAATAACGGTTTTATTATTATATAATTTTTATTATTATGCAGACCCCTCCCTCCCTCTAAAAACGTTTTTCTTTTTTTTCCAACAACAGGTGGCGCAACAGGTGGCGCGCTTAGGGGATCAAATTACACACTTCCGGGGGTTTCCCCCTCCCTTCTCCGGATGCAATTCGTCACGCTTAGGGGATCAAATTACACACTTCCGGGGGGGAGGGGGAGGTCAAAAGGTCGAGATTAGGGTCATCAATCAAATCGAATCAAATTTTGTCACATACAGTAGGGAGTATCTCTCTGACGTGTTCCGCTGCTGAAGCCAGTGCATGTCCAGGCCCGTCTGAAGTTTGCCAGAGAGCACATGGATGATACAGCAGAGGATTGGGAGAATGTCATGTGGTCAGATGAAACCAAAGTAGAACTTTTTGGTATAAACTCAACTCGTCGTGTTTGGAGGACGAAGAATACTGAGTTGCATCCCAAGAACACCATACCTACTGTGAAGCATGGGGGTGGAAACATCATGCTATGGGGCTGTTTTTCTGCCAAGGGGACAGGACGACTGATCCGTGTTAAGGACAGAATGAATGGGGCCATGTATCGTGAGATTTTGAGCCAAAACCTCCTTCCATCAGTGAGAACTTTGAAGATGAAACGAGGCTGGGTCTTCCAACATGACAATGATCCAAAACACACCGCCCGGGCAACAAAGGAGTGGCTCCGTAAGAAGCATTTGAAAGTCCTGGAGTGGCCTAGCCAGTCTCCAGACCTCAACCCCATAGAAAATCTGTGGCGGGAGTTGAAAGTCCGTGTTGCTCGGCGACAGCCCCAAAACATCACTGCTCTCGAGAAGATCTGCATGGAGGAATGGGCCAAAATACCAGCTACTGTGTGTGCAAACCTGGTAAAGACCTATAGTAAACGTTTGACCTCTGTTATTGCCAACAAAGGTTATGTTACAAAGTATTGAGTTGTATTTTGTTATTGACCAAATACTTATTTTCCACCCTGATTTACGAATAAATTCTTTACAAATCCTACCATGTGGATTCATGGATTTTTTTTTCACATTCTGTCTCTCACAGTTGAAGTGTACCTCTGGTGCAAATTACTGACCTCTGTCATCATTTTAGGTGGGGGAACTTGCACAATCGGTGGCTGACTAAATACTTTTTTGCCCCACTGTATTTGTCATTTGCTATAACTGTATTGTAATATTGTGAAAATTTGTAATGTATGGTGTTCTAATTATTTTATGTTTTAATTTAGAATGCGCAGGACTGTAAAGTTATTGTTCTAGGACCTCCGAAGTGGCCACAAGGTAATTTTTTGTTGTTGTTAAAACACAAGTGTTACTTATGATAGACCGAAGCGCTTAAAGCCTTTGTGTTCTGTGTTTGTAGTTTTCACGGCGTTCAATAAATGCAGCGAAGCGCCCGTCTTGAAGAAGCCGTGCCTGTGTTGTCATTTCGGAGTTACAACCTGTAAGCTAAACCTTTTAATTCAGACAGGAAATATTGATGGGAATTGTTGGCCAACACTAAATTTGTGTCTATGGTTGAAAGATCAATGTTATTGAAATAAATTTCATCTCCAGTATTATTTATTGACTTCATTCCATCTCTTTGAATATTGCAGATAGTTGCACAAGAGGTCACATGACAGATTAGAGAAGCTAACCTTTGGGTCAAACTTTTCAGTTAAAAGTAAACTCCAATCAGCCAGAGACAAATTCACACAAAGCTTTACTGGCATGAGCAGACAAGACAGAAAACAGTCAGCTTGATGCGACATGTGGAAATATTTAGGCATAAATGTTACAGTGCAGCTCCTTCAGATTTGAGTTCAGAACTCATGCTCAGTGGTGACATCAGTGGTGACATCATCATACATGGATATGGCAGGTTCCTCTCCTGTAGGCAGAGTTAAGATGTTATAATGGTGGATTAGAGTCTGTGTTAGTGCATACCTGACTTTTCACCTGAGTTCCTGTTCCTGCTACAGCAGATCAACAGCGTCAGGATGGTGGAGATGCAGTACAGACATACAACCAGCAGATGGCAGAAGACTCTGAGCATAGACACAGACAGAGGAGGAGAAGGAGATGTGGGATCAAGACGAGGAGCTGAGGAAGAGCAGAACACATGGAAATTAGGACAAGTTTGTGTTTCAGTCACATTGACGTGCTAAATACTGGAAGGTCAGCACTCTACTTCAGCATGAGCTGTCACTCAATCAGAAACAGGTGTTGCTGTTAGCTTTAAATACCTGCAACAGTCAGCCTGCTTTGACCTGATGTCATCACCATATCAGTGTAGATTACACTGCAGCTGTAGACGCCTTCATCAGACTCTTGCACATTATAGATGGTGTGGACTGCAGAGAAGCTCTCCCTGCCAGACTCCCTCTTCCTGTCGATGGAGAAGACTCTGTATCTATCATAACGAGGTCTGCAGCTCAAAGTGACATTACTTCCTGCCATCACTGGCAGAGCAGGCATTACTAGGATCACGTGATTTAAACAAGTACAGACAGACAAAGAAACACAAACTCATGAAGTTGGTGGATGATTGTACAGCAACTCTGTAACAGACTTATAAACAACATGAGCAGCAAATAAAAGCACCTGCAGCAGGTCAAAGTCTCAAATCACCACAAAAACAGAAAAAGACACCAAATCATCACAAAGATTCTGTACCTGATACATAGATGTTGAGCTCGTCACTCTTCTGTCCTGATCTGTCCTCACACCAGTAAGATGACATCTCTTTCAGATCTGAGATGATGCATGAGGAACCATCAAACTGGCCAAAGTCTTCACCACAGCTCTTTATTTCTATGTAATGTCTTCTCTTCAGGGTCTAACCATCAGGGCTGTGAACCCCCTCACAGGTTAGAGTCACAGACTCTCCTGAGAAGAACTGAGGACGGTTTGGACTGACATTCAGAAACACTGGAGGACACACACACACACCATTTCACTCAGTATCAGGGTTGCATGTAGATGAACCATTAATTGTTTCAACTGGTGTCTATTAGGGATCATGTCCTGACTTAAAACCTAATTATCAGTAGACTGCCTGTGGCGGGTCGTGGTCTGTGATGCTGCTGCAGGCGAGATGAACGCATCTGTGCAGCACCTGCAATCATGTCTCGCCGGCATAAAAAGCTGTTCTTTCCTGTGTGTTTTTTTTTTGTCGTTTTTGGTGATGTGTACAGCTGGCAGTGGGAGAGCTGCAGCTGTTGAGTGTTCTGTTTCAGCAACCGTGTGTTAATAAAGATGCTGGAAAGCTTTCAAATGAGATCGGGTCTGCCATGGTCATTTACACTGCCCTGTCCAGGTAGTGCAGGTAGTGGTTTGGTTTCCAAATTGTTCTGTAATTATAACTCAAAAAATAAGTTAAATAGTTAAATATTTAACTCGGACTAAATATTTAATATTTAGTTAAATATTATTTTAAAAATTTAGTTTTGCAGTACAGTTTGCCATATTTACTCAATTCAGCATGAGAGTTCAATGAAAATTGATATAGCATATAAGATAAAATAAGATAAGAAGAACTTTATTTCTCCCGAGGGAAATTGTTTTGTCATAAACATGCTCAATGCAGCAAGAGAGACAGAGGAACACAGGAATAAGACATACAATATATACAATAAGAATACTAGTATACAGTAATATCCTACTGTATATCCTGTATACTAGTATACAGGATATACAGTAGGATAGTGCAAGAAAAGCTGCAGCTTCCAAGCTCTTTAGGCTATACAGCAAACATTATTTTCTTCATTTTGTTTTCACTACAAATTTCTTATTTTGTAATATTGTGAAACACAGCTCTGTACCATTCAGAAACTGGTAGTAGACATCTTTTAAAACGTGAAGTTTTGTTTTCTTTACCCACTAAACATGGAAGCAACAATGGAAGCCTTGATTATAGCGTGGTTTTGTTCAATCTGTGCAAAAATGAGTTTGCATACCACCGAAGCACTTCAGCGTTAGGGTACCATGTAAATGCAAAACACTTTGCAGCGAGCACAGAAACTGCCGGAGCTGTTAGCGCTAGTAGTCCCAGTTTGGCAGCCCAAACCTGGGGCCCGTTCTTCGTACGTCGCTCACTACATCCAAGATCAAATGACACATCCAAGACCAAACCATCGCGCTAACCGTGAGCTCGCTAATCCGGTTCCCCGAACACACCTGCCGTTGACGATTAGTACAGCTGGACGCAGTAATGTGACATCACTGGGTGTCGTAAAAGGGGCTACGCATCGATAGTAGAAACATTGATCAGCAACCCTTTGATTGGTCGGCGAAAATGTCGAAGGAGCACGCTCGGTATTTTCCGGCAGCAGAGCAAGAACCCTTGAGTGAGGAATTTCAGGAGTTTCAGAGTTCAATCAAAACGCAAGGGAACACTGCAAAGGCTGCAAAAGCAAGGAGAGAGGGCTGGCAGAAAGTTGCTGACAATTTAAACTCGTAAGTAATTTAATAATAATAATAATAATGGATTGGATTTATATAGCGCTTTCCAAGGCACCCATCTATCATATGACACTATATTATCCAATATCATATGGCATTATATTATATTATAATATGTTATATTATATCCCCTTTCACATTAGAGCCACAACAGGACCCACAAGAACATGGGAACAAGTAAAAGTGAAATATAAGAATATTCTACAGAATGGTAATATTTATCTCTTATATTGCTTTTCGTCTCTTGGAAAGAGACCCTGTAATACTCTGTTGGTTTGTTCATAACAGCAACCAAGAAAAGGGCAGAGCAAACAAAGACAGGTGGTGGTCCTGCACCCTTTCGTCAACAAGTTGGTTAAGTAAATAATACCCTCACGGGAATATCGATATCTCTCAATGAGCACACTGTCGCGCTGAGCTAAAGGATCCTGTCTATCCCGCACTATACGCTGAATTCTGTAAACTCTCCTTATCAATCTTGCACCTCCTTCAATGGGTGGCTCGCGTAAACGGACAGGACATGGCAGCGACAGACTTCCCAAATCCACCTTCGCTTTTATAGCCGTGGTCTCTAATCTTGATTACACGAAGTAATTTACAATTACTACTCTGAAATATGAATTACATCTGTAATAATCACATACATGTAATAGAATGTTAATAGTACATCTCCCTTTTTTAGGAAATGACCTGTATGTATCTGTGTGACATCAATAAAAGGATCAAGTGCTGCATTATCTTTAGTTACATTGATGTTATTTATTTATGGTGAAACAGTGGTGGAATATCGCTGTTGCTTTCGTATAAATGAAGCGGACATACCTGCGTGGCCGCGATCTAATCCTGTTTACATAAAGTAAACCTGCCCCCGAGCAGGTTTACGCTTACGGCTCTGTTGCTATGACAGCAAGTCCCGGATGAGCTTTGGGGAACCGAACGATCCATGATCACGCGAAATCGTCAACAATCTAATCCAGCTAACTTACTTAGCGAGGTACGAAGAACAGGCCCCTGGACTGGCTTCAGGACCTAAATAAGTAAGTCAACATCGGACAAAATGTGCTGAAGTTAGCGTCAGGTGATCCAACTTTCCAACTACTGTGCCAAAAGACTATTTCAAGCAATATTCAACAGCTTTATGACACTGAAAAAAAAAAGCAAAATTAGATGCATTACAGATAGCGCCACTAGTATGGAGGAAATACACCAGTAGCAAGTGGTAAAACTCCAAAGGCTGGCGACTGTCCTTGAGCCATGCAGGTAAATAAAACTGTTTTAACTTATTGTTACTCTTTCTTCAAAAAGCTCTTTAGTTGACAGTTATTGTGTAGATTAAAAATTACTTTCTTGAACTGTCTACTACAGGTTTGTGACTGAGCTTCTTGGAGGTGAGACATACGTCTCATGTTCCGATGATGACTCAAAATGCAGTGGCTTGCAAAAGTATTGTGAACCTTTCCACATTTTGTCCCATTACAGCCATAAACATGAATAAATTTTATTGGAATTCCAGGTGAAAGACCAACACAAAGTGGTGAACATGTGAGAAGTGGAACAAAAATCATACATGATTCCAACATTTGTTAGAAATAACTGCAAAGTGGGGTGTGCATAATTATTCAGCCCCCTGAGTCAATACTTTGTAGAACCAGCTTTGCTGCAATTACAGCTTCCAGTTTTTTAGGGTCTGTCTCTATCAGCTTTGCACATCCCAACGTGTAGCTACGCTCAACCATCAGTGGTTCCAGATAGCAGCAGTGTTCGACCCGCACTTTAAGGATTTAAAGTGTCTATCAAGGAAAGAGCGAGAAGAGGTTTGGAGCAGCCTTGAGGTCTTGCTGCAGGAACAGTGTAACAATGCTACCACAAGGGAGCCAGCAAAGACAAAGAGCTTGCTCCTCTGTGATTGAGATAAGGACGCCCGGTGTAACAGGGCCCTGAGTTTGTACAGAGCAAAATCCACCAGCAGCCAGACAGACTACCGCTGCAGTGATGGTCCAGTCGAGCAGGGACCCACCCACAGCTGTCTGTCCTGGCCCGCAAGTGTCTGATTAGTCCTGCCACTTCTGTCCCATGTGAGAGATGGTTCTCACCTGCAGGTCACATAGTAACAAAACGAGAGCTGCCCTGAGCTCTGAAAATGTGAACAGGCTAGTTTGTCTAAATAACTGGCTGAAAGAGACAGAGACTAAATAAGCATGGAGATATTGTGAGTGCAATGGGTTTGTTAGTTTTTGCACTAAAATGATCACTCTTTTAAAAATAATCTTGGCTAATGTTACTCAGAGTTTAAAGGTGAAACTGGTCAAATAACCTTATGTTGCTGCCTTATTTGATTAAGAAGAAAAACTGCACTTTATGTTGAAAATTTATATTATTATTTAAAGACAATACCATTTTGAAAATGTACTTAAAAAACTTAAAATAGCACTTTATTTTTAAGACTGCCCAGTTTTTTCTCTGTTTTGAATTGAAATGTAGTTTAAATGCTTTTCCCCCCCATAAATAAAAAAGTGTGGGGGTAAACAATATTTGTGTCCATGTCTATTATTTATTCTGTCGCCCACTAAAACCTATTTAAATTAAAAAAAAAAAAAAACATTTGTGCTTTTGGGGCAAATATTCCTCTGCAATTAAATGTAATTAATTGGGATTAATTAATTAAAAAGCGATGACTTTTTGCAATTGGCTCCTTGCTGTGGTCATTCTAATAGCAGCACTAGCTGGCTAGCTCTGTCCATATCATTAGCTGTTTCACATTTGAATAAAATGAGTAGGTCATTAGCAAGACTGTATAAAACCTGACTGCCTGCTGAAGAATCAAATGGCTGAACTGCCACCTCAACATGCTGTCAAGTTCTATAGAGTCAACAACCTATTCATTTTTGTTCAAGTGTGTTGCAGCGGGGACGCATGTAAAAGTGTCAGGATATCAGCCCTTGAGGACTGGAGTTTGACACAGGGCTCTGAAGTACGACCAATTTGATAAAAAAAAATCTTAGATCACACCGTTTGAGTAAAAAAAACCCCAGAAGTCTCCACAATTACGAAAGTCTCTGTGTCATGAACAACAGACACACATTGTGCCCATATCGTGGTCTAAACCAATCAGAGATAGTCAAGGGCAGGACATTTCTGATTGACTGTGGTCCACATATTCCTGCAGACCTACGTGTGTGTATGTTTGAAGATGCAGGCAGATAGTCTCCAGGGCCCTATTTCAGGAAGCCGGTTTAGAAAACTCAGAGTGAAAAACGATACTCAGGGTTGAGTAACCCCGAACTGTCCAACTCGGAATATTCGGTTTCAGAAAGGCTGATAACAAGTAGTTCAGTCAACGCGGAGTTGCTTTAACCCCAAGTTAAGCGCGCGCACGAGGATACATAAAGCCCTGATTAGTGGAGCACAGATTAAGCGAGTCACCATGGAGACGGAGGGAAAGAAGGCGCGGTCAATGTATTTTACAGCGCTTGAGGCCGAAATTCTGATGGCAGCATATGCCGATAACATGCACATAATGCAGAAAAAAAGTAACACAGCCTCAGCTGCAAAACAAAGGGAGCATGCATGGCAAAACATAGCCGACAGAGTCAATGCGTGAGTGTTAATTTAAACATTGATCTAGGGATTTCCACCCATTTAACACGTTATTTATTTTATTTTATTTTGTATTTTATACATTTTATTTTGTGATGTGATGTGAGCGCAGGTGCAACCCAACAGGCCCCAAACGTTCCTGGCAGCAAGTAAAAATGAAATATAAAAATATAGTCCAAACAGGTAAGGTGTAATTGTATTATGAGCCATAGTGCTTGGTCTGTGTGTCCCATGTAAATCAACTGCAGTCAGAGGCTACATTAATTTTCTTTCTGTAAGCACTTATTGAAATTATCTGAGCACATTACAAGTACATATTTGCTTACTCTGTGTGCTCAAATGTGACCCGTTATGGCCACTAGAAAAAAAGCGGAGGCCCAAAAAACAGGTGGGGGTCCTCCACCACCACCACTCACAGAGCCTGGCCACTTGGCTTCCACATTTGTGATAATGTTGGCAGCATCACATATGATCTTCACAGTGCAGAGAACACAAATTAGCATCCATTACTATGATGAAATAATCTGTTAGTTTGAAATGCTACAGGGAACTATGTACCTGTACATTAATGCTGTGGAAAGACTTCCTGTTCACATAGTCTCCTTCATTTACAGAAGGAGCAATGATTGGAATGTGAGTGCCATCTATACAGCCAATCACGCCTGGGAACCGTGAAAACAAATGTAAAATTTAAGTAGTAGTTCAAGTATCACCACATCATAAATTAAGTTTTGTTCATCCTGATACCTGCAATTTTGTGGCATCCCTCTTTGATAAATCTTGTGGGTCTATGACCGGGGAACACCACAAACGAGTACAGGAGACGTTTCAGTGCAACTGTAACATTCCTGACTGCCCGACAGACGGTAGCCTTGGAAACGTGCTCAGCGTCACCAATATTATACAGAAAGCTCCCGTTTGCAAAAAACCGAAGTGCAATACAAATAATATGTAATGAACTGAGAGAATGTCCGCGATGTGTCACATGCGTAAATGTTGAAGCCCAAATTCTCTGCGGAGAGAATTTAAGAAATATATGACATGTATATCATGGGATGTGATGCTTTGCAGCAATTCCACCAGTAATAATAAAGATAATAATCATTATTAATCATTGTCATAAATGAACAAATCCACGTAGAAGTTCTGTATGTGACTCACCGAGGAGCAGAGAGACTGATGCAGGCTTCATGGTGTCTGATAAAAATTGAACAATTGCGCCTCACCCCTTCACCCTTAAAGACATCAAAGCTTCCTCTTCCTGATTTCTTCAGTGTGAACACAGAAATAAACGTACTGCTGCTGTTTCACGCCTGCTCTCTTCACTGCCTCTTTGGTAAATTTGGAGTCCACTGTACCCCATCTGAGCTCTGATTAGCTTTTAGAGAATCTAACATGTGACAGGGAACTTTGACCAACCACAGCTTTGTTTGATTTTTGTTTTTGTTTTTTTTCATAGAGGGCAACTTTTCTATTGGCTGCTCTACAGATACTAATGTGAGATCACATGAATTCAGCTGCTGGACAGTGTAACATGACAACAAAAGACAGACTTATGAAAGCATTTAAAGAGAGGCTGAAAAGGAACCATCCAACACTTTTCAGGATTAGCCAATGATGGCTTCTCCAGTGTGTTTCTAGTAGATGGTGAAGTGAACAAATAGAGATCATCGTGCTCTATCAACCATATCAGAAAATGAAAAAAATCCTACGTTTTATAAAAAATGATGTATATTATGTTGTATTTAATGTGAAACATCACATTACGTTAGCAGAAATATCTGCTAGTGATCAATGAGCACAAACTGTAGCAGCTGCAGTTTTCTAAATGGATGGAAAAAGTTTTTACTGAAACACAAATAGAAGACCTAAAGTTAAATAGCTCTTCTTGGACCTCGGTGAGGTCAGCTGCTGTGCTGGATGCTCTGACCCAGTTTTTCCATTTTTTGCTGATTTTTGTTACTTTATGCTTTACCTGCTCCAATCGTGCACAGGCATTATGGAAAACACACAAATTCACTACAGTAGAGACACTCTGGATTCTATTGGTTTACACACATTTCATCGTGTTCTTTTTTTTTTTTTTCTTTTTTTTTTTTTTAATGACATCAGAAACAGCAGTATGCGACATTACGTGATGGCAGAGCTTCAGTTCATCCTTTGTCATTTTTTTTTTTTTTTTTTAATAAATACGACAGGGGGAATGAATGAGAGAAAGAGGGGGAGAGAAAGAAAGAAAACCAAAGGGGAGAAGAGACGGTGAGAAGGGGGGGGAAGAGAGAGAGAGAAAAAAAACAAACTCCTGGGTCACCTGTATGGAGAGAAAAAAAACAAACAAAAAAAACAAACAGAGGAGACAGCAAACAACAAAGAGCAACATAATAATAGAGAAAACAAAGCACCATCACAATAAACTAGCTAGTCATAGATATCAATAGTTACTAAATAATAGTGTGGAGTGTGGGGGGGCCACAGCCCCGTCCTCCAGGGTGTGAAGCGGGTATGGAGGAGATCAAAACTCCAGACATCCAGAGGCCCCCAGAACACAAGAGACCATGGAAGACCAACAGAGGGGCAGCCGCGCCACTGTTCCAGTAAGAGCTGAGGAGAGTCCCAGATGAGGGCTCGCCCAGCCGCCGCGGAGCAGAAGCCAGGGGGAGTTGCAGTGACGCGCCCGTGAGCTCCGCCGGCCCCCAGCTGTGCCTGAGTGACCGAGCCCCAGGCCGAGAGGCCGGGGGCACCCCACCTCCAAAGGGGCCCGAGCGAGCCCCAGGCCCCAGGCCCCGACAAGCGGCCGCCAAGGAGTGAGCCGGTGTGTACCCGGACGTCCACCCCCAGACACAAAGAACCACCAACACACCGACACCTGAGGGAGTCCGCCACCGGCAGGGGAAGTGGTGGTGGGTGGAGATAGGCCTCCAAACCTTGGAGGGCCTGAGGTGTCCCCAGAGAGGTGGCGTCTGATACCCAACCTGACATATAGACACAGACATACAGGCACACACAGACACAAACATCCATTCCCACCCTCATGCTCTCATATGCACTCACTCCACACTCAACCAACGTGGAGACAGACATAAAGAGACGCTGTACACACAATCACACTCCCCAAGCGTACTCTACAAACCGGGTCTAGGTACCCTTGCCCCTGGAGGGGGGAATTGCATCCAGACCCAGGTGGTGTTACCCTTTTCCCTGTGGTGGGGAGAGGCAGACCACCCCGACTCCGCAGCAGCAGGGAGGCCCCACACCCCAGACCGCAGTCGGACGGCCAACTCCTCCTACTAGCCCTCCCGCTCCAGCAGGCCGCAGAGAATGGGGGTGGGAGAAGACTCCAAACCTCCCTCCACCCGCTCATTGTAGTGTTGATGCATATGTGTTCTAAGGTGCAATTAAAACCCAGGAGGGCATGGAGCTACCTGCCAAGGAGCAGCAGGTAAGCGCATAGTCCCTCCTGCTAGTCCTCAATGACTAAGTGTATTTAAAATTGAGAGGTGGGCAACGACGTCAGGGGTGAGGTATACACCCTGATGGTAATTTGGACTCCGTGATTGTGCCCACCCCCAAGATCCTATATGTATGTGTAATGAGAGTGTGAATAATGTGAATGTCTAGGTTGTGGGATAAAATTGAGGCAGAGGCAGCCAGAAGGGGACAGAGGGGGGGGGGTAGCCTCCTCTGCACCCTGGTGACATACCCCTACTCCAAGGCCCTGCATGTGTGGGTGGTTGTGGAGGAGCGGGAAGAGGGAGGCAGCTGGAGATGGGGAGGGAAGGAAGGGAGGGGCAGGTAACCCCTCCCTGGTGCCAGCTCCCCCGCTGACCCCAGTAGGCACTCCCACCCTTCGCGACCCGCCAGGGAAAGGGGGCCCAGGCCCATCAGACCGGGGCCCAGTGCAGTAGCGCCCCCCGGCTCCACAGAGCCCTGGACAGTCCACCCAACCCCACCACAGAGAAAACTGCACCCACCCCACCATCCACTCATCTTCCAGACTACATAAGATGGTAAATGCCCAGGCTGAGATCTTCCTCCACCTCTCCTGTATCTCCCCCTCCTGCAGAGAGTTCCTGAAGAGAAGAAAGCTCCTGCAAGATGTGACCATCCCCCCCAGTTGAAGAATCCCCCCAGGCGGCTCGACGCACCGGCGGCACCCTGCTCCAGGGCCGGGCCCCCATGAACCCACCCGCCCACAACCCCGGCAACACACCAACCAGGACCCAAGCCCCCGAGGCCCGGCCCGGGCCCCAGCCCAGAGACGGAGCGCCCCCAGAACCTCACGCCCATCCCGGACCCACCCAGGGGCAGCCAGGTTGCCAGGTCAGTAACCCACGTCCGTCAGCACAGACCCTCCCCTAGCCCCACTGCACGCAGCCGCGAGGAAACAGTCACCTGAGAGCCAACAGAGCCCCCAACCGGACGTGACCGCTACCCCGGGTAGAGCCCCCCAAGGAAGATGCCTCCGGGGAACCCCCCGACGCCCTAAGCCTTTCCCTACCCCCTCACCAATCACAACAGTGAAGGCGGGACCAAACTATGACCCCCCACCCCCACTAGGTGATGGAGCTGATAAAAGGGGCCCAGAGCAATTGATCTAATGTGGTGGCAGAGGCTGTGTCAAGACTAATGTAATCTAATAGATAATTTCTATATTGGTTAGAATTAAGATTATTTTTATTTTTCCAGTTCATGAGGACTGTTTTCTTGGCTATGCATAGGGCAGTGAAGATCATATGGGCTATATTCTTTTCTGAAGTGACATTATCTAAGCTGCCCAGTAGACACACTAAGGGGGAAGTTGGAATGTTACATTTCAGACACTTTGATAGGTCTTCACATATCTCGCGCCAAAACTTTTGCACTGGTGGACAGAACCAAAGAGCGTGGATGTAATTGTCTGGTGTATTGCCTTGACAGTGTGAGCAGTTGTTGGAAGATGTAAAGCCCATCTTGAACATCCGATGACCTGTATAGTGCACTCTATGTAGTATTTTGTATTGTATTAATTGCAGACTCGGATTTTTAATTAATTTAAAGGTTTTTAAGCAAATCTGAGACCAGAAGTTTTGGTCTAGGTTGACTGATAAATCTGCTTCCCACTTTGCAGTAGGGAGGGATATTGATTCATCTAATTTAGAAAGTGTTCTGTATATTTTAGATAATAATTTGGGGGATTTAAGAGTAAGAAAATGTGCCGCACTTAGTGGTGTTTGTAATTCAACTTGACTGAGGTTAAATTTCTTTTTTACTATGGATTTAATTTGTTGATATTCTAAAAACCTTGTCTTGTTGATCCCATATTGTTCAACTAGTCTGTCAAATGGAATAAATTCTGTTCCCTCTAATATATGTTCTAAGTATTTAATTCCTTTACAACTCCATTCTGGGAAATTAATCATATTATTGTTTTGTAATATGTCAGGGTTATTCCAGATAGGTGTACGTTTGCATGGGATTAATGAAGACTCCGTTATTTTTAGGAACTCCCACCATGCTGTTAGAGAAAAGCTGATGTTGATACTTTTAAAGCATTCATGTCTTTTGATGTTTGAGCTAATAAATGGTAGGTCTGAAATCTCTAGATCCTTGCATAGTGCCTGTTCAACATCTAGCCAGGGCTCAACTAAGAAGGTATGTTTTAACCATTCTGAGATGAACTGAAGCCTGTTGGCTAAGAAGTATTGGTGAAAATTAGGCAGATCTAATCCTCCTCTATCCTTGGTTCTTTGTAGCGTTTTTAAGCTAATACGCGGGGGTTTATCTTTCCAAAGGAATTTGGAAATATATGAATCCAGAGATCTGAACCAATCTTGTGATGGTTTGTTAGGGATCATCAAAAATAAGTAATTTATTTTTGGCAAGATCATCATTTTTATAGTGGCGACCCTTCCCATGAGTGATATGGGTAAAGATTTCCATCTAGTCAGATTTCATCGTGTTCAACTCTGGACCCAAACTGGCCAAGAGAGATCCTGAGAGAGAACAAAGGACGCGACCCTATGTGATAGCCTTGAGGGAAACGAGCTGGCATCAGGAACAGGCTACTGGGTTGCGCACACCGTGCACCCATGCCCAGTATCCTGCTAGCCAATATTCAGTCCATCGAGAACAAGTCTGATGACCTCAGGGCCAAACTTAAGTTCCAGGGAGATATTCGGGACTGCAACCTCCTTTCTTTTCGGTTTACTGCATGGACAGAATAATGGATCGGGAAGAAAAGAGGTGGTGGAGTGTGTTTGATGGTGAACAACAGATGGTGCGACAGCGTGAGGATTTCAGCATTTCTCCACTCACATGCTCTTGCTCACCCAATCTGGAATTTTTGATGATTAAAAGTTGCCCTTTCTATATTCCTTGGGAATTCACAGCGGTCACTGCCTGCATTGTTTGTATTCCGCCTTACGTGGACTCGGACACTGCCTTATGTGAGCTACATGAGGCTCTCACACAAAACAAGCACTTCACCAGGACGTTATTATTATGAGAGATTTTAACAGAGTAAACCCCCAATGCACATTTCATAACCTTCACCAGCACATCACCTACCCCACCAGGGGCACTAGACATTAGACCACCACTATCTGGGACTCTCCACCATTTGACCTTAGAACTGAAGAAGCTTCTCGGATGAGAGGTGAAATGTCTTCAAGTAACTTAAAGAAGTCCAGACGCTTTTCTTTGCAAGCTCCTTTGACTACGATGACCTGGATGACTGAGAACCTTCACAGACATTAGACCACTGCTACACCCCGTTCAAGAACTGCTACCAAGCACAGTCTCTGCCGGCATTTGGAAAATTGGACCGTCCTGCCATTTTCCTAATGCATGTTTAAGGAAGGACCAATCAGGAGGGAGGTCACACACTGGATGACCATTCAATGACAATGCAGACCGCACTGGATGACGCAGACTGAGACATGTTTCAGCGCAGCTCTGATGACATCTACATGTTTATGGAAGCAGTTGTGGATTTTATCGGGAAACTAGCGGATAATACAGTGGAAAGAACTATCATCCAAACATTTCCGAATCAGAAGCCGTGGGTGAATAAAAACTTCCACGATGCTCTGAGACCACGCACTGCTGCCTACAATGAAGGGCTCATTTCTGGTAATATGGACCAATACAAAGCTGTGTCTTACAACGTGCGCAGCATGGATACAAAGACAATGACGAGCTACGGGGAAAAACTAGAGTCACGGCTACAACAGTGCGACTCTAGGAATATGGCAAGCCATTAGTGCCAAAATTCGCCACTTTCCTAACCCGTTTGGTTAAGAAATGGCGTAAAAAAACGCCGTTTAATTATTCAAAACGCTGAAAAAAACGGCGTTCTGTTCCGACAAACGCCGCTTTTTCCGCCACTCGGATGGCGCCCTGAACGCACCATCCGAGTGACGTAAAAAGCGGCATTCAAAGACAGACGGAAACGCCGTTTTTTACGCTACTCGGCACAAAACGCCGTTTTTATGCATCTTTGAATGGCGTTTTTTACAGCGTTCTCTGCCAGCTGTAACGGCGTTTAAAACGGCGTTTTATTGAAATTATGCGGGGGCACTCCCCATGGTTCCCTCATCCAATTACTTTCAACTCATTTCACCCAATCAAAGAAGAGGAAGTGCAGACCACACTAATGCATCACCGATTCACCTTGCTGCTAAGTGATTGCCTATTCAGTACCAGTGCTTGTCACAGTATTCACTTGTATTATAATCCCACTATGCATTTTGATGTGTTTAAGGCATGATCGAGCAAACAAACGACAGAATACTTTTTCTGAAACCTTAACTGTGTTACCTGTTATGGCAGCTAACAGGTAATGAGCACTTCTGAGCTTCTTTCTTATTTTCCTCTTTACTTCTCTTAACCTTTAACTTATGTCTTAGCAATCAGATCCTGCCATCTTGCATTACCACTTCGTGCTAGTTATGTTGACTTTTCTCTTCTTTTGTCTCCACTTTTTCCACCCGTGTTTGGACACTCGGCGCGTGGCTCCTTTGTTTACATTAGGGATCAGCTGCTAGCGCTGCACCCTGCAGCTGCGCTACAGGCAGACAGACCCTACATCCCCAATGAGGGAAGAAACGGGGGTGATGTCTCCCGAGGACACCTCACACACCATCTCTCCTTCCTGTAATCACTTTAAATGTGAGCTCGCTCCCTGATGTGATTGAGGAGCTAATGACGCTAACCCGGTCACAATGGCAGTATCCCGGCACTGCCCGGTACTCCCTCTGTGAGTAGGCTGCCCGGCTTCCAGCTGCTGCGGGCCGACTAGACGAGAGACAGCGGTGAGAGGAAAGGAGGGGGTCTGGCGGTGTTTGTTAAAGACAGTTATGGTATCTCTGGGCACATCGCTGTGAAAGAACAACTCTGCAACACAGACATTGAGCTATTAGCCGTTAGCATCCGTGGAGGCAGCCTGTGACTCTCTGTGGTCCGCAGACTGCAAACGCAATCTCCGAGAGCTCTTCTTCTAATATCAGGGGACTTTAATCATGTCTCGCTGGACTCCACACTGCCCACCTTCACCCAGTATGTGACCTGCCCCACTGTAGGCAATAAAACATTGTACTTAATGCATGCCAATGAAAAAGTGGCATACAGTTCATCACCTCCCCCTGCCCAGGGAAGATCCCATCGTAACCGAGTGTGTCTTGTCCCTGTGTGCAGCCCTTACTGTGCAGGGAGCCACTAATCACCCACGCAGTGCAGAGATGGTCCGCGGAGGGCATATAAATAAATAATAAAAGCAAGTAAATGACAGTATGCTCTTTTTTCTTTTTTTTCTTTTCGAAACAAGTGGAGACATTAACTTTGATCAAAATTCTTTCCCCTCGCCATCTCCCTCCTAAGTGGTTAAACTGTCACACTGCTAGACTGCAACTGCACTCTTTGGTATCAACTTCTGTAATCCTGTAATTTCTGTGTAAAAGAATTAGATTGTGTATTATATTGTTAGTTTATACACCTGTGTGCATGTGTATTTATGTATGTCCATACACACAGATGGATTGTGTTTTACTTTTTTGTGCTTGAGAGACGCCCTCAAATGGAACCTAATTCCTTGTATGTGTTTGCGCAAATACTTTGCCAATAAATGCGATTCTGATTATGAGATATTTCCCTCTGTGTGGCACACACGAGTAAATTAAGTAGAAAAAATGTCATGTGTATAGCCTCTTTTATAATTGTTTTTGGAAACCACAAGAAGAGAAATATGTGGCATTCCCTTATGTCATTTTACATCTTCACTGTCAGTAGACAATTGTGAACATATTTTGATCTGGATTTTTTCCCTTAACTCAATAGAGTTAGAGCTGTTATGGAAAGAAGTGTGAACTTGAGAAACTGAACCAGTTAAAAAGAGTATATTTCACTGATGTTGTGAAATAAGTAAATGTAATTGATGTGAATGAGGAACCAGCTGAACAGTATATTGAAAGCTCATGTTTAGTGTTTTATAGCATTTATTTGTGTGAAATAAATCAGACTCAGACACGTTCTGGAGGAAAGCAGAGACGCATCGTGTCTTCCTTACTCTGCTCTTCACCTGCTTTTACAGGTAGCATATTTGTCATCGAGGTCTTCATCCTTGGGACCCGTAACATAGTAACTTCTTCATTGTGATACTTCTATAGTTTTCCCATTTTGTGAGCTGTCGATGTGGAAAGTGTCTCAGTGACACATCCACATGAAAACGGCGTTACCTTCGTTCATTTGCACGTCAAATGAACGAGCTGTTTGGACTTTAACGTCACAGCTGATGCTTCGATACTCGAACTCAAGAGTTCAGCTTCCACTCAGAGGTACAAGTACACACAGCAAAGATAAACGTGTACACAAGGTGGAACCCACAAGTGCACAGCTCCAACCAGAGATGGGCAGTAATCCGATTACTTTTTTCAAGAAACGAGTAAAGTGAGGGATTACTATTGCAAAAAATGTAATTAGATTACTGTTACTTTCCCGTAAGCACGCTGCGTTACTGCATTACTAAAACCGCAGCTGTGTGCAGATGAACAATGGATAATCCATCGAGTGTGGAGAGAGTGTGAGCGTGCAGCGTTTAAAGCGTGGAAGCACTGACCTTACTTTGAGTTTGACTCTGTAAAAAGTGACAAAAACATTAGCATCCGCTGTTCACTGCGTGGGAAGAAAACATGCTCACTCACTATGTGTTAATGGGCATGCTTATTTATAACTTTGATAAAATGTCATAAAAATAATTCCATGCCAGCTCACCATTGGTGATCAGGTAGTTTCTGTTCCAGTTCCAGTCCCATAAATCATGAAGCTTGCTGCCAGAAAAGCTTCAAATCTCCTTTGAAAGCTGTTTGTGGTCTTGATTGTGGGAGCTTCAGTTGTCTGACTCCAGCTGCCACACAGTGCTCACTGATATCATTTGCAAAAACCCCAGTGTGACAATATTTATCAGTGAAGCAGAAATTAGGAAGTGACGACTTTTCTTTGAACATTTGCTAAGGCTAAGCTGTGCTTTCTACCACAGTTGGGAATTTCCTGGCTTACAACAAATTATTGTGTCAACACCGCATAAGATTTCAAACTACAGGAAAATCACTGGAGTTATAAGAGGCAGACAACGACACACACACCACATGCATGCTGTTGCTATTTATTGTGGATTAACCTGTCAAGGGCAAGAACAAAAGAATTCTGCCTCAAATACAGGAAATCATAGCTTTCCTGTATTTCCTCCATTGTTGGCATGCTGGTTAGTGCTGTTGCTCCACAGTAAGAAGGTCCTGGGCTAAATTATCCATGAATGTAAACGACTGTGTGTTTCTATCTGATAGACTGGTGAGCTGTCCAGGGTGTACCCTGCCTGGTAACCTATCACTTCAGGGTTATTTCCCAGCCCTGCTGCAACCAGGATAGAGATAGGAGGATGGTGGTTGTTGTAGACCCATTCAATTTCAATTGAAGGATTAAAATGTTCCAGGAGCTCAACTTACTCCATCTGAACATGTTTCAATCGTGTTTTATGAACACAACATGCAGGTTTACTGAATATGAAAAGGTTGTGTTGATTTAACTCAGTTGTTTAAGTTTCTGCCAAAGCAAAACCTTTGTGTGCAACCAGTGTCCACTATTGAATCAAGTAAATCCAACATGTTTTTGTCAGTGCAAAAGGAGTTACGGTGCCTGTATTCCTGCACAATATTGTCCCGGGAGGGAGGAAAACTTTCTGGTGAAGTTTTGGTTGATTTTTGGGTTTTGCTTGACACTAGGTTGATTTTATCAGTGAGGTTTGGATTGTTTTCTTTCTCTAAGAGAGAGAAAGATGGTTTTATGCTTGGACATGTTTGCAATGGGCCCCAGTATTTGTTACTTTATTAGTATTTTATTGGTTGCGTTTGTTTGTGCTTTTGTTACAGTGCACTGAGATAAGAACATCTGAGAGGTGTGATCCACCGGTGGTGATATTTTTGTCAAGGATCGCTGTGTGGCAGGCAGGATGAGGACCCAATCGCAAAACTCACAGAGACAGGGGATGAACTCAAAAAACAGCTTTATTGCTGAAGAGGCAGAACGTAGGAAAATACAAAACTAAACTGGGAAAAGTAAACTAACACTCGGAGAGAGACACAGGGAAATCCACACAGCATGAGGGAGAACGCGACGCCGAACAGAGGGAGACGCAGACAGAAATACACAGAGGGTTAACGAGGAAAGTGGGAACACACGGGGAACACAGGTGACACTGATAATCATAACAAGACAGGGCGGGGTGAACTGAACATGACATGTACAGGCGTGAGAGTCACAAAGTAAACAGGAAGTGCACAGAGGTTCAGACAGGAGGAGAGAGAGCACGGGGAAAACACAGACATAACGGGCTGGGGAAACATGGAATAAAACATAAGGAGAGACGAGGGCTCACAGAGGGGCACACAGGGGGTAAAAACCATGAAGGGAAAACACTTAGGGAACACCACAACAGGGCAACTCAGGAACATGGCCTAAATAAGGAACGAAATACAAAAATACAAGAAAACTAAGAACACTGGGCCAACATGGCCCAGGACCATGACAGTACCCCCCCCTCAAGGGCTGGCTCCCGACAGCCCAAACCCGAGAAACAAAACAAAACAGAGAACACCCCACCAAGGGCGGGAGGCGGGGGACCAGGACGGAGGGACCAGAACGGGAAAAAAAACAAAAACAAACAACAGAAGACACAGGAGCACATGACCACAGTCCAAATAAAGTTCAGGGGGCCGACCCAGAGCCCACAGGCACAAGAGTTCACGGGGCACACGGTCGGGGGGCCGACCAGGCGGGTGGCGATGCGGGGGCCGGACCAGGCGTCGCTGCAGAGGCTGGACCAGGCGGAGCAGAAGCAGAAGGTGGCTGGATGGGCTCCTCGGGCCCTCCAGCGGAGACGAAGAGGTGCAGGCCGGGCTGACCTGAGCCGCCAGCGGAGACGAGGAGCGGCTGGAGAGGTTCCCCTGAACCCCCAGCGGAGACGAGGAGCGGCTGGAGAGGTTCCCCTGAACCCCCAGCGGAGACGAGGAGCGGCTGGAGAGGTTCCCCTGAACCCCCAGCGGAGACGAGGAGCGGCTGGCCGGGCAGGGCAGAGCCGCCAGCGGAGACGAGGAGCTGCTGGAGGGGTCCTCCTGAACCCCCAGCGGAGACAGATGCAGAGTCAGCAGGTGCAGAGACTTCTGGCTGAGGGGACGCTAACTGTAGCTGCACAGGGCACACAGTCGGCTTAGGATGCAACGGCTGGGGCTGTGCAGGGCAAACAGTCTGTCCAAAGTTTGTCAGCACCACGCAGTCCTCAGCTGGCGGAGAAGGCTCACAAAGGCTTCCAGCTGAGGTTGGCAGTGTCTGAATGGGTTGCTGAGCGATTAACTGAGTTAATGACTGTGCTGAGGACAGAAGTGCAAGTTGTGGTTGTAGTGATGGTGGAACAGCAGGTAGCTGAACTGGTGACTGAACAGGTGACTGACTCTTGGCTGCTCTCCTCCGAGGGACAGGGACGGGTGCTGGGCCTGGCCGAACACCAGCCGTCCCCACCCGAGAAACAGCTACGGGTGCAGGGACGAGCTGGGCTCTGGCTGCCTTTACCCTGGGGGCCGGTGTAGGTGCAGGAGCTAGCTGGACCTCTGTCGCTCCCACCCGAGGAACTGAGACGGGTGCAGGAGTCGGCAGGGTCACGGCTGACCTCACCCGGGGAACCGGAACAGGAGCAGGCAAAGGCTGGGTGTCCATCAACCCCACCCGAGGTACGGGTGCCGGGATGAACGGAGCCTTTGCCAGACTGGGGACAGAAGCAGGGACAGGCTGGACCTCAGCCACCCTCTCCCGAGGAACTGATACGGGAGCAAGGGAAAGCTGGGCCCGCGCTGCCCTGGTTACAGGAACTGGAGAGCGAAGCACTGGAACAGTAACAGTCACTGGGTGAACTAAGTTGTTGAAGCCAAACACAGTGTCAGTCAACAGAGACTTATGGTGGGCTGGTTCTCGCAACTCTGCTGTACTTAAGTTGTCCATGACATAATTAGCAGTTTTGGAAAGAGTGGGTTTAGGAGCAGCCTCAGGTACAGGAGAACTCACACAAGCAGCGTCTGGACAACCTGAATGTGAGACAATACTACACACAGTTGTATGGGATGTAGCCTGAGACGAAGTGCGCATAGAGTCCATGAAACCTGGCTGAAAAGTGCGGCGCACAGAGTTGAACTGACATGACCGGGGAACAGAAAATTTAACCTGTGCAAACAGCTCTGCAGTGCTTAAACCAAGATCGCTTGCCAGTCTATGTATAGCGAATGGAGCCTTGCGGCTCTTAACCTTAGCAGGTATTGAATACACAGTTTCAAGGAGTCCACGAGGAAAAACAGAGACAGTCTCTTGCTTAGCAGGCACGAGAGAAGGTGAGGTTACACAGGTAGCATCCGAGCTAGCACTTTCGAGTTGTGGCACAGAAAAACTCACAGCCTGAGAAACTGAAGGAACCACACTGGGAGTCACAGACACAAGAGCCGGTTTAAAGATTAAACTGTTCATAGCAGAGAAATGGCTACTAGTCTCTGTGTCACCTGGCTCAGGCAGAACGCTAGGCGTAGACATTAAGATGGCTGACTCAGCAACACAGGTCTCAGTAACTCTTTGAGGAGCCAAGAAAGCAATGGCTGGTTGAGGAGTTGGCTGGGAAACATCAGAAATGTATAAAGACAAAACAGGCTGGACTATGAAACAGTCACTAGAAAGAGCATCAGTTACAAAACACTCAGTCTCAGATAGTTCGGCTGATGATGGTGGTGGTGTGCGGCTGAGTTCAGACTGGAAAACCTCAGAGTGTACAGGCTGGTTAAAACAGTTCTGCGGGGCTACGATGCTAGTATCAGCATGTAGATGGGTCTGGTGTGAAGCAACAGTCCTAGGTTCAGTTAAACCAAAGAAATAACTGTGAGCATTACCAGAATCAGAGGGCTCAAGAACACAAAGGTTACTAGCGAGAGCAACCGGTGAATGATCTGACACTGAGGTGTCTAAACTGGGAAAAGTAAACTAACACTCGGAGAGAGACACAGGGAAATCCACACAGCATGAGGGAGAACGCGACGCCGAACAGAGGGAGACGCAGACAGAAATACACAGAGGGTTAACGAGGAAAGTGGGAACACACGGGGAACACAGGTGACACTGATAATCATAACGAGACAGGGCGGGGTGAACTGAACATGACATGTACAGGCGTGAGAGTCACAAAGTAAACGGGAAGTGCACAGAGGTTCAGACAGGAGGAGAGAGAGCACGGGGAAAACAGACATAACGGGCTGGGGAAACATGGAATAAAACATAAGGAGAGACGAGGGCTCACAGAGGGGCACACAGGGGGTAAAAACCATGAAGGGAAAACACTTAGGGAACACCACAACAGGGCAACTCAGGAACATGGCCTAAATAAGGAACGAAATACAAAAATACAAGAAAACTAAGAACACTGGGCCAACATGGCCCAGGACCATGACAATTTTGGTATTTTGTGAGTTCCCGATTTAACAAATCAGCTCTTTAATCCAGACCTGAGAGGTTGAACTTTAAAGCGCTATAAAATATTCTTACTGGAAACAGTGGCAAAGTGTTTTTCTCCATGATTATAATGGGCTTGGGAGAAATTCACTTATATGTGACATTGATCACATGAGAAGTCCTGAGCCTAAAAGGATTGCAGCGAGTCAATCCAGTCCAAAAACAAGGAGCTGTTTTCCTTTAAAATGATGACGTCATCTTGCTGGTGATGGAGGCTCGAATAGGCTGCGCGTGAGACTCCATTATCAGCAATATCTGGTATGAATGTGTGTGGATGTATGCATGTGACTGGACTGTGATGGACTGACGACTAAAAGTTTAACTGACTTGATACTGAGACAAAAACGGTGCCGACTTTAGGATTAGTGAATGTCCACAACAATTCACCCAGCCTGTAGAAGAAGGGTGGAGGTTTTGTCTTGCTTTGTTTGTGCAGGAGCAGAAGGATGACAGAGACTAAAGGGGGAGGCTGTAGCTTCACATGAGTGTGAGCTGCAGACTGAACCCTTTGGTTGCTAATGTTGAGTCACTGATGTTTGCATTAAGAAAATTGTGTTTTATTAGCTGTGTTTTAATTAAGGTATCACATTATATTGTTGGGAATGTTAAATGCTAAAGTGAAGAAAAGCTTTGATTTCACTCATGACTGAACATGTTATTATTAACCATAGCAGGCCACTGTAAAGAGTCAATTAACTGTTATAGAGGAAAAAAAGGCCAAAAACTCTGTTAATACCTATGAATAACAGGCAATGATAGACTTGTCACATTCAAAATAGAGATATGTAATAACAAACACGGTCCGTGTCATTTAGGTTCTCCATTGAAATAGTCAATCATTTAGAAAAGTAGAATATATATATATATATATATCTCAACGCTGTTTCTCAATAATATTAAAAACCTAAAAACTATTGTTGTGGAAGATAGAAGTCACTGTGACAGCCCTCTGACTGTGGAGGACGTTTGTAATCCTATTGCTGCACTTAAGGCCAACAAATCTCCCGGCACAGATGGTTTAACTGCAGAGTTTTATGAATCATTTTCTAATCTCCTGGCTCCGTTCTTACTGCAGCTTTTCATAGGAAGTGTAGAGAATAACATCCTCTCTCCTACTCTTACTCAGGGTCTCATAACACTTATTCCAAAGCCAAACAAAGACTTACTTCTTATTGATAATTGGAGACCCATCTGTCTGCTCAATGATGACTATGAGATTATGGCTTTAGTACTTGCTAACAGAATGAAAGAGTTCTTGGACACAATTATCGATGAGACACAATCAGGCTTTATGAGAAACAGACACCTTTCTAAGAACATGAGACTGGTTTTAGATCTACTTGATTACTCTGATTTGGTATCTGACTATAGCTTCATTCTCTTCCTGGATTTTTAAAAGGCTTTTGATACAATTGAACATCAATTTATTTTCCACTCTTTGGAAAAATTTGGCATTTTTCTGTAAAGCTATCAAAACCTTGTACACGAATGGCAATAGCTCAATTAAAATGATTAAGACTCCACCCCGAGATTTGACCTGTTATACAAAGAATCAGCACAGCTGATAAGGAGCTCATCATCAGCCAGCTAGCTGATGACACCACACTCTTCTTGAAGAATGCAAATCAAATCCGTCCAGCCCTTAGTGTTATTAGTGATTTCTCTGAGGCATGTTAATACTTTTAGCTATTTTATATCCATAAATGTAAGTTTATTAATAAAACACCATATTTCTGCCGTTTTATAAGGATATGAATTGTACATACAATCAATTTCAGACTCAACCAACAAAAAGCCTCTCAGAACAATATTTATATTGTAACAGTTGCTATTGTAATGCAGTGTATCACCACATGGCGGCGCCTCCTGTCTCACGACTGGTGTCACCCCCTTTTTGTTCTTCTTCGCACTCCTTCTGTAATGGATGCTCCCGTGTGTACGCGGACTAGTGTGCTCTTTAGTAATGTGTGGTAGAGGTAGCACTTTTATTTTTGATATTGTAAATAAATGAGTACTTTTTGGAAAGTCAGAAGCTGTTGCTCATTCGCTACCCACCTGCACACCCCTGGCTTCATCTCCACTGCACGTTACAACTGGCGCCCGAACTTTTTCCCCTTGGACTTCAGACGATTTTTGCATCCCACCAAGGATTCTTCTCTTCTAGCACGTGAACTGTCTCGGAAATCCCCCCAGTTTTGCGGACGCTCGGACGTTTTCTCCAGCCATGGCCGCAGCCTCAGCTCAGGTGGGACCCGACTAATTTCTGGATACCGTGGTGTGCCGCTGCTCCGCTTGGGAGAAAGAAAAGGAGAGAAGCTGACTCCGCGACGCGAATGGACTCCGTGGATTTGTTATTTGTTGTTGGTTTCGTCTTCTAAGGATTAATTTTTCTGTGGAGAGCCTGGACATGAACATTTCTGCTGGCTTTTCATTCCCCTTTCCCTCTGCTGAGACTAACTGTAGCACATGTAAGTGATAGCTTGGCCGACTACAACCGTTGGTGCTGGTCTTCAGCTCAGTATAACGAAACGACTTAAAACTAATCTTGCATTGAGCTCTAGTGTTGCAGACATGCTATTGTAATAACATGGTTCTGATCACTCCAGTCTAATTTCGGTTGTTGGGCGAAATTTTATGTGGTTTTTCTAAATTTAATCTTGAACGCAGTTTTGTCTTTCTAGTCTGACCTAACTGACTCTTTTACTGCTATATCAATAACTGCGCTGTGCCCTGGAGCGGCTTAATTTTTTTGAAATCGCAATGGCACACTGCCCAGATGACTCTGACTCAGTCATGGAACTTACCTCGTTACCTATGTGCCAGATAGTTGAAAATGTGACTCCTAGCCTTAGCCAACAAGTGGTGGAGTTAAGAACTGAGGTGAATAAGCTTAGTGATTGTTTATGTGACTCACTGAACATACAGCAGAGTTTACTAAGGCAGTGGGACCAACTCACAACGGGGAACTCTCCCCCTCCTGCAGTCCCACAGTCTCCTGTTTTCCCAATGGCCACATCGACACCTCATGTTCATGTGATGGACAAAACTGAACCCACCAACAGTACCAATCCGTTCCTGCCCAGCAACCCATTTCAACCTACAAATCCTTTCCTCCCATCTCACTCACTTGAACTCAGCAGCACTTCCAGAGTGATTGCGGCAGCTTTACATCACGCAAAGCTGGAGCCTCCTGTGTATGCTGGGGACGGAAAAGTGCAACCTGAGGACTGGTTAAATGCAGTTGGCACATACAAAGCCTCATTGAACCTAACTGATGGGCAATTGCTAAACGAACTGCCACACTTTCTTGCAAAAGAGCCCGGGAAATGGTTCAAGGCACTGAGCTCCCACATCACATCATGGGCTCAATTCTGTCAACTGTTTAAGACAGTTTTTCTGCCCTCCGACAACCAAGAACGCATCCTGAGAGGAATTTTGGATCATGTTCAGGCTCAGGACGAGCCGCTCCCAACCTTTGTCGCCCACATGTTGAGTGAGTTTGACAAACTGAAAAGCCCCCCACCTGAAAAAGACAGAATTGACCTAATTAGTAAACATGCTCTCGAAAAATACAGAGTTGCCCTGTATGGCGCTAATGTCACTTCTGTAATGGACCTGCTGCTACGCGCTCATGAGCTTCACTCAGTGCTTGGACCACAAAGACCACAGCCTGCTTTATATAGCAAAGACAACTATAAGCCTGAACCTTACTGCTTCAAATGCTCTCAGCCAGGGTTCACTACACGCACCTGCCCAAACTGTAACACCCAACCTCATTTGCCACAACGAGCCTCGAACACCGCTAGGCCCAGTCCAGCCATTGCCAGCACCTGGCCCCTCTGACCCTGGCCATGAAAAGGGGGAATTAAGCAGCACCACATCCCAGCCACAATACAGGCAGTCGAGAAACTACAGGGGGGGGGGGGGGGGGGGGGGGGAGGACATTTCACAGAGGCCAACCTTCCCCCAGTTACTAACGGAGCCTCACACGCCCGATTCACTACAGGGTGGACACAGTCTTGGACACTTGGAAGACAATTTTTCACAAGTCCACTGGAATACCCCACTAAGAACGAAAGTGAACTTCAATGCTTCATCTGTGGATGCTACCCTCGACACGGGTGCTTCCCTCTCGGCTGTACGAGCAGATCTCATTCAAGTAAATGACTCTTACCCTAGAAACACAAGTGTGTGGAATGGTCCTGCAGTTAACCTCGCCAATAATGCTCCCTGTATCCCTGTTGGTGTTATTTGGCTCAATATTGGATTCATGAACAAGAACTTTTACCAGCGTTTTGCCATAATACCAGATTTGTCCTCTCCTTTCATTCTGGGAATGGATTTTATGGCAAGAGCTTCTGTTTCTATTCACATTCCCACTAGAACAGTCTACATTGAGGACATCCCCTGCCCACTCGCAGACAATGAAGAGGACCTTCAAAATGATTACTCACATTCACCTGGAACACTGATGTCTTTGGACTTGGTTCGCTCAGACTTAACAGCCAAACTATCTGAAGCAAGTCTCTCAGAGAACAACAAGGATGCTTTACTAAATCTGCTCAGCAAGTTTAGCTCCTTGTTTGATGGTCAACTTGGTCGAACGGCTCTCACTGAGCACGCCATAGAGACTGGCAATGCAACACCTGTCAAACTCCCACCCTATCGCACGTCACCTGCTAAGAAACGTGTGATTGAAGAACAAGTGCAACAAATGTTGAAGGACAACATCATTGAACCTTCCACAAGCCCTTGGGCAGCTCCTGTAGTCATTGTAAATAGAGCGGCCACGGAACCAAGGTTTTGTGTGGACTTTCGAGGGCTCAACCAAGTTACCCAAAAAGACTCTTATCCCCTGCCTCGTGTAGATGAGTCTTTGGACTTTCTGGCAAGAGGAAAGTTTGTCTCAACATTGGACTTAGCGCGAGGCTATTGGCAGGTTGCTGTAGCAGAGGACTCGAAGCCTAAAACTGCCTTCATCTCTCACTGCGGTCTCTTCCAGTTTCGGGTGCTGCCCTTTGGGCTCTGCAACGCACCTGCAACTTTTCAGAGACTCATGAACTCTGTGCTTGCTGGCCTCATTTACAAAACATGCGCAATCTACCTGGATGACATTGTTATCGCCTCACCTACCTTTGAACAGCACTTAGTGGATCTCGAGGAGGTGCTGGGCAGACTCCAGGCTGCTGGCTTGTCATTGAAGCTCAAAAAGTGCCAATTCTGCCTCGATGAATTCACCTTTCTCGGGTACCGCATCACATCATCAGGTGTTAAGCCCGATCCGGACAAAGTAAAGGCGGTTAAGGAGTTTGATACCCCAACCTCAGTGAAACACGTCCGTCAGTTCCTTGGCTTGACTGGCTATTATCGACGCTTCATTCAGAATTATGCCCGCCATGCCGAACCTCTTCACGCCATCACCAGAAAGGACAATGCTTTCCACTGGGACGACAGCTGTCGAAGGGCCATGGACACTTTGAAGGATCATGTCACATCAGCCCCGATCCTGTCATTTCCAGACTTCAACCGTCCCTTTTCCATTCACGCCGATGCATGTGACATTGGTCTTGGGGCAGTGTTGATGCAAAAGGATGACATGGGTCGTGAGTACGTTGTGGCTTTTGCTAGTCGCTCCCTTCACAAAGCTGAACTCCCCTACTGCACTTCAGAGAAGGAGTGCCTCGCTGTGATATGGGCTCTGGAACACTTCCGCCCATATGTTGAAGGTGTTCATGTTACTATCTTCACTGACCACAACAGTCTCAGGTGGCTCATGTCTCGTCAAAACCCAACGGGCCGACTCGCCCGCTGGTCACTTCGTTTGCAGGACTTTGATTTCACAATAGTGCACAAACCTGGTGCACAGAACAAAGTTCCCGACGCACTGTCACGCAACCCTTTGCCTCTGACCTGTGACAGGCCGACTGATCTTTTACCAGATCATGCTGTTATGGGCAGCCTGGACATTCGTACTCTGCCCCCTGACATTCTGGCTGACCGTTCACAATTCAGACAGCTGCAGTTAGACGATCATGTCACAGGTCCACTCCTCAGAGACATTGAAGCACACTCTCTGAACAGCTCGGACAACGCCACCTTGTTACAGTATGTTGTGTATGACTCTCTTTTGTATCACAGAGAACCCAAGTCCACATGTGCTTTGCACCCTTTGAAAGAGCTGAAACTGTTTGCCCCTACTTCCATGAGAGGCACCTTGCTGGACTATTACCATGACCACCCCACAGCAGGCCACTTGGGTGTTTCTAAGACATTGGCTAGACTGCGTTTTAGGTTTTTCTGGCCCAAAATGGCAGTTGATGTGAAACGCTATGTGATTTCATGCTCAGTGTGCCAACTCACCAAGCCAAGTCAGAAAAAAGCAGCCGGTCTTATGGTTCCCATCGTCCCCCAGAAACCCTGGGAGTATGTGAGTGTGGATTTTGTTGGGCCACTTCCCCGCACCCCCACTGGTAATGCTTATTTGATCGTGTTTGTTGACTATTTGACTAAATGGGTTGAAGCCAGTGCTGTCAAAGAAGCTACATCTCAGGTAGCAGCTGGTAAATTCGTCACTGACATTTTTGCTAGGCATGGTACACCCACTTACCTCATTTCTGACAGAGGGTCTCCTTTTGTGAGTGAGCTTTTTGAACATGTTGTTTCTGCCTTAGGCTCGGTGCACAGACTCACTACGTCATATCACCCTCAGACAAATGCTACTGAACGCGTCAACCGGACTCTGAAAACTGCAATCCGCGCTTATGTAGGTCATGGGACAAGTTTCTCCCTCAGATTAGCTTTGCTCTGCGCACCACCCCCCATGACAGTACAGGTATGACTCCTGCCATGATGCTTTATGGTCGTGAGTTAGACACCCCGCTTGACCTTATCACTCAGCCTTCTACAGCAGGTGTTGATGAACCGGGTGTGCCTTACCCTGAGACTCTGAGAGCCTCCCTGCAGGAAGCTCACGACCACGCCAAAGCAGCTTTGGACTATAGCCATGACAGACAAAAACATTACTATGACTTGAGACATCGACATGCCACGTTTCGTGTTGGTGACCTTGTGAGAGTTAAGACGCACCCCAGGTCAGACGCTCAGTCTAACTTTACTGCTAAACTTGCACCACTGTTTCAGGGACCATTGTGCGTATCTCAGAGACTCAGTGATGTTAATTACAGGCTCACTTGGGTGGACTCCGGTGTGGATGCAGGTGTTTATCATGTTGTGAACATGCAACCGTTCCATACCTGGGACTCTCTCACTTCCAAAGAACATTCTGTTTCATTGCCTGCTGAGAGAGAGACCGCAGAGGGTCTGAACTCTGACTCTCAGGCCCACCCTGGCCCCCCTGCAGACACTGACATTGACTCTGAGCCATTCCCCTTTGATTTACCGGACATTGACTTGATTTACCGGACATAATGTGTGGTAGAGGTAGCACTTTTATTTTTGATATTGTAAATAAATGAGTACTTTTTGGAAAGTCAGAAGCTGTTGCTCATTCGCTATCCACCTGCACACCTCCGCGGCTGGCTTCATCTCCACTGCACGTTACAATATGTTGATTTTTTTCGCCTATTCATATCATAATTTTTTTACTCCTGGTTCTGTATGTTCATGTTCTGTTCTTTTGTAAACTTCATCTGTTTGTATGTTGTATACTCATTGTGTTTCAATAAAGTTCGATTTAAAAAAAGGTACGTTCTAAACGAAGCTTCAGACGTCACTGATCACGTGACTCTGGTCAAACGAATCAAGCCTCGACACGGTGCTTCTGAAGCAGCGCGTTGATCTTTCTGACACACGCACCGGAGCGTCAGCTTCAAGCGGACCATCACTACGTCTCACATCTAAAGGTGTCAAGGTAACTTTGAACTGAGTTCAGTCAATCTGGAGTTTTTCCAAGTTTTCTGTTGCTCTCTGTGAGAGAAGAGCGTTAAAGGCGGGGCTCTCCAGAGTCCAGCAAAACAGGAAACCACAGCTGGGTGTGTGTAAGTGTGCAAACCAATAGAATGCATCGTGGTGGGGGGGCATCACGGGCATTGGCAAGAAAAAAATAAAATAATCGGTCGTACCCATGCTTCCCCGACATCATGCCAACGCATATTGGGAAATTCGTAGGCACCGATCGGTTTTCTATCAGCCATTTGATGGGAGTAAGGGCGCCCTCCGTTTGCGAGGTGCGCCTGCTGCTGGCGGCACAGGGAGGAGAGGGCGGGGCGGCGGGGAGTCTCTGGCTGGCTGGAGCGGCATTTAATAACCAACTCGCAAAACAAAATAAAAACAACACAACAAACAGATATTATGATACAGACTTATAATCTGCACCCATGTTTTTTCTAAATTCTATAAAGTGAGCGCGAGAGCCCTCGGTGCGCCTGCGCGCTGCTGAAGTCAAAGTAAACTTTATTGTCATCTCCGCTACAGACAGTCCAGCATATAGAGAGATGAGACGACGAGGCTGCAGTTACAGCGGTGCAAGTAAACAAACAACAAATATAAGAAGAGTAAGAAAATAAATCTACACTTTAGGACTCGGGGTAAAAGATCAATAACAATTTAAATTTATAATTTACAGTTTGATGATTTAAAGTCTCACACAACCCGTCAAAAGGGGCGGGGCCGGCTGCTTCCAAGTAGAGCACATTTCATTTATAATGATGTAAATCCAAGCCCATCATGGATTCACGATCTGAATCCTGGGTTGTGTGAAATCCCAGAAATCAACCTTAGACAAAGTGAATCTGTGAACTAAGGTGTAGGTCTGTTAGGTTAATTGTGCTGATCCTCGGATTGGGGGATTTGTGTTTGTACTGGAGCGCAAAATTCAAACCAATGGAAGATGGACAAAATAAGTTCAAAGCCATCAGGTGCTCAGGTTAGAAAAAAGAGAAAAGATGCAGGTAAGCAGACGTGTGATTGGATAATGGCAGCTCATCCTGAACCAGTCAGACTAAACGCCAAACAATACATTATGTTACAGATTTTAATATTAATTAGTCATTGTTACTTGTTGATTTGTCCTTTCCTCATTGTGTGACGAATTATGACGACTGTTTGGTAGCTGTTATTGTCTCTCTCTCTCTCTTCATGTGTGTTTCTCTGGTGAAACAATAGTTTTGTGTTAATGTTAGGGCTGCACGATTTTGCATAAAATGAGAATCATGATTTTTTGGCTTAGAATTGAGATCATGATTCTCTCATAACAATAAATAAACATAAAACAACAAATGTCTCACGTTTTGTTGTTGCAGCAAAATGTTGTCCTGCTTGAAATTCCGTCTCCACCGTTGCTCGACGCTGCGTGTACAGAGCAGGTAGTGCAACAATAGAAAAATAGTTGCGGGACGGCACTGTGTAGCGTTTGTCTAAGGTGTTGATCGTTTTCTTAAATCCCTCGTTTTGCACAGTGTTGATGGAGCCATATCTTTGGTCAGGTGATAAGTGATAGCCTCCGTGATGTCTTTGTGCCTGCGGGAGTTCGACGTGTATAGGGAAGCGCTGTATAAGGTTCCGGTTATTGATGTTTGGGTGGTTGAGCGGGACGGATTTTCTCCTGTCACTTTCTCGTCATCCCTGACGTGCTCTCCGTTGTTTTTTCCCTGCTAATTTTAGCATCACACGGCACAGCTTCTGTATCACGTGGTATAAGGCTCCGCCCTTGTCATTTGTTGAGCAGGAAAAGTGAGCGCTTGTTTTCATGCAGAGTACGTCCCGGAACAAAATGTGAAGTTTTACAAATCACCACTTCTTTAGTTAATATCATTTCAGTCTCAGACAATCTCGTTTCTCTTACAGAGGTTGAATGCACCTTCTGCGGATGGCGGTACCACACAGTGTGCGTGGACTTCCCCTGCACAGAAGGCAACTACAAATGCTGTGAATGCTAAATAAAGAGAAACAAATGATCCCTGTTGTCTTTGCTTGATGATTGGTTTGAGTCTTGACAATCCACATTGCTGGTGTTGCATCTTTCAATGCCAGCAATGGCAGGTATCAGTGCTCAAACCTTTTGTGTTTGTTTCCAACAAGTTGCCCACCTCGGGAAACAAAAATGTGTTCTTTTACTTGTCAGATGAACATATGAGACACTTTGACTCTTCAGTGCAGTGTGGAGCCTAACAAAGATCTGTTTTGTGTCCCAGCTGATCAGCAGGAGGAGGAGAGTCTGACGGAGCAGCAGAGGAACATTTTCAGCTACTTGGACTCAGCTCAGCCACTACAGAGGAAACAATGAGCTCAACACAGAAGGTGACAGACAGAGCAGGACCATATGACCAAAGATATTTATCACCATATACATTTGAACATTTGCCATGACGATGTAGCTGACGATAGAATTGACACCAGACAAAATACTTTACAGCTGCACAACTTTATTAAAAACCCATCAATGTATTTTCACTGAAACAAGTAGCTGTTGTTTATGTGTTTATGTACTAACAGCTGGAAACGTTTCATACAGCTGTGTTTGACAGAAATGAAGGAGAACATACTTAGTTCATTTGTTTCTACATGAGCTCTGTGTGATTTGATGAGTATCTGAGGCTGAGACCACAGGACTGTGAAACATGATTGTTGGGCTTCATTTCTGTGTTGAACAGTCGTTTAAGATTAGCTGTAAATAACAATTAGCTGATGTTGTTCATGAGACTAAAGTCATCTCACTGTGGTAATGTAAATATAATATGGCCAATATTATAGTTATTATATTGTTGGCATTACTAAATTTGTCTCAATGCTTACATATATGTGTAAAGAGCAAATGTACGAGCTGTGATAACTGTGTCTGATAGAATGAAGAGTAAACTGATATATGAAATATTCCTTTATTGGGTGAGAAAATCAGACCCTGTCATAACTGCTTTAAGTCACACAGAATAGATATCAGAGCCTTAAACAGGCTGACTTCTGCTAAATGGGTCAAACTGGGCAGAAAGTCTACAAACACATAACATCCTTATAGAATATGATGTAACACTATAGATCAACTTAGCTCAGAATATATAAAGCATATAAACAGTTACAGCAACATGATGCAACACACACAGCAGCTACTGATCCAAAATACTCAAAGCTTCATAGTCAAAGGAGCTTGCAAAGAAAAGCGTCTGGACTTCTTTAAGTTACTTGAAGACGTTTCACCTCTCATCCGAGAAGCTTCTTCAGTTCTAAGGTCAAATGGTGGAGAGTCCCAGATATAAGCCTAGTGGGAGTAACCCCCCACAGAAGGACAAAAGGACCCCCTGATGATCCTCTAATCGCCTGAGCCAAGGTGTGAAACTGGGTGTGATCAGCCAGAGTTTCGGGTGAGTTCATTGTGAAACCTGGCCCCACCTTGTCATATGAATTCCTGAGATCAGATGGCCCAGGATGTGAGTGGGCGTTAAGGCGTCTGGGAAGGGATCTCAAAACTGGATTATAGATGGCAGAGAGTTGGTGTCGTAAACCCCCACCTCTGTTCAAAGATGGTCGCTCACAGTGGACATAGATGCTTCTTTCACTCCTCTTTCAAACCATCTGTCCTCTCTGTCCAAAATGTGAACATTGGCATCCTCGAAAGAGTGTCCTTTATCCTTAAGATGCAGATGGACTGCTGAGTCTTGTCCTGTGGAGGTGGCTCTTCTGTGTTGTGCCATGCGCTTGTGAAGTGGCTGTTTGGTCTCTCCAATGTAGAGGTCTGGGCATTCCTCGCTGCACTGTACAGCATACACCACATTGTTAAGTCTGTGTTTTGGCGTTTTATCTTTCGGGTGAACCAGTTTTGGTCTGAGTGTGTTGCTGGGTCTGAAATGCACCGGAATGTCATGCTTGGAGAAAACTCTCCTGAGTTTCTCTGATACACCGGCTACATAGGGGATAACAATGTTGTTGCGTCTATCCTTCTTATCCTCCCTCGCTGGTGTCTGGTCTTCTTTTCTGTGCCTCTTTGCTGACTTTAAGAACGCCCATTTAGGATAGCCGCACGTTTTGAGTGCTTCCTTTACATGTGTGTGTTCCTTCTTTTTTCCTTCAGGCTTAGAGGGAACATGTTCTGCCCGGTGGTGTAGGGTCCTAATTACTCCAAGTTTGTGTTCCAGAGGGTGATGGGAGTCAAAGAGGAGGTACTGGTCCGTGTGTGTGGGCTTCCGGTAAACTTCGATGTTGAGGTTGCCGTTCTCTTCAATGTGCACAGCGCAGTCCAGGAAAGGCAAACAGTCGTCCTTTGTGTCTTCCCTGGTGAACTTGATGTTTTTATCCACAGCGTTAATGTGCGCAGTGAAGGATTCCACTTCTTGTGTCTTGATTTTGACCCAGGTGTCGTCCACATATCTGTACCAATGGCCGGGTACTCTTCCTTTGAAAGAGCCAAGAGACTTCCTTTCCACTTCCTCCATGTAAAGGTTGGCTACAATAGGTGACACGGGGGAGCCCATGGCACAGCCATGTTTTTGTCTGTAAAAGCCTTCGTTGTATTTGAAATATGTAGTGGTGAGGCAGAGGTCTAACAGGGTGCAAATCTGATCGGGTGTGAAGTTGGTCCTGTCCTCCAAGGAGCTGTCTTCTTGTAGTCATTTTCTGACTGTCTCCACGGCCTCCGTGGTGGGTATGCAAGTGAAGAGAGAGAACTGAAGAAGCTTCTCAGATGAGAGGTGAAACGTCTTCAAGTAACTTAAAGAAGTCCAGACGCTTTTCTTTGCAAGCTCCTTTGACTACTATGACCTGGATGACTGAGAACCTTCACAGACTCAAAGCTTCATAGAACTGAAACCAACATTTATTTTTAGCTCCATCCTGCTGCTGATACAGACTTTAGGTTTCTGAACATTAAACTTGTTGCTGCCTTTCATAGTGTGTAACTTGAAGGCCCTGAGTGCTTTCTCCCACACTGGAAACACTGGGATGATCACATTATTTGAACATTACCTAATAAGACTGATTCAGCACAGACAGTTATGTTAAACTTTCCTAGCAGTCCTTCACAAACAGGGAACAGTCTGTCTATTCTCTCCATCTGTCAGCTGCTGCCGGCTCTTCCTCCTCCTCTTCCTCACACACTGCTGAGTTTGTCCTGGTGGATCATCAGGGCTGCAAAGCCTCACAGATGATGTGCAGCAGTGGCTCCCTCAGTCTGTCCTCACTCTGGACTCTTGCAGTCGTCACACATGGAAATCAAATGTGTGATAAGCTGCAGGATTCAAACACAAGTGTAACTTATAAACACATGTTCATACTTTTATTCCACAATCAGAGAGAAAGAAACAGAGAGAGAGTGCAGGACAGACAGACAGGTGACAGTCTCAGGTGTACACACTGCTACACAACAGCACCAGAGAAGCAGGATTTAGTGTTTGTGTTATTACGAGTGTAAACAAGAAGAGTTCCAGATGGTGCAGTGGACACATGTGTGACTGCTGTGATTAAAGCATCTTTCTTTCAGCTTAACGAGTGAACCGTCAGCTCGTTCAAACACACGTTAAAGTGCGTTTGGCTCGACACCACCGAACAGAGGCAGCAATATAACACAGCTCACATTAACAGTGCAGTGAATCCTGCTTGTGTCGTGATGTTCAGGACTGCAAACCGAGCAGCATCACTGACTTTCAGCTTGTTGTGTTTGTGGATATATGACTGACTTTAATTATCCACAAAATCATCACATTCTCTGTCAGATGAAGGTCGACTATTGAACGGCGTATATTTTAAAGGCTTTAAAACCAAGTTAACGCTGAAAGTACAAACATCACTAATGTCACATAACTCTGCCGACAAGGCATAGCTATGGCTATGAAATGCTCTTTGTGTATCACTTCTTCATTATGAAAGATGTCATTAATGCACTAGTAATGTCTCATCTGGAGTATTGTTCCATCATTTGGTCAGCAGCTAATAAGACAGATCTTAACAGACTTCAGTTAGTCCAGAATAAGGCGTCCAGATTAGTGTGAAGATGTTCATACTATACTAATATTGATAAAATGCATAATAACCTTTCTTGGCTTCCTGTACAGGCTAAAATATTCTATGGCTTACTTGTAGTTCTAAAGAAAGCAATTCTGTTAAACACACCACATTTATTCTGCTCAGCTGCAGTATCCAGATGAAATACATCATCATATTACACAGTTTTCAACAAGCTGCAATTTAGTAAATGCTCGAGTTAAAAGTAACATTTTGTAAAACTGTTACATTTAGAGAAACTTTTAAGTGGAATAAGTTGCCTTAAAAAATTAGAGAATTATTCAAAACTTCAATGAACACTTAAAAGCCGATTTACAGAGCTTTTAGTTGTTGTAAATATTGTAAGACATGATTTGTTTTTGAAATTTGTGTAATGTGCCTCAATGTTATTGATATTATTATTATTGATTGCTTATATTTGAACAATTGTGAAACCTCACTGTGGATGTAAGAGTGAAATTATGTGGATATCTTGAATCCACTTTATTGTGTAATATTTTATGTGAGTATTTGACGGAAGACGAGCAACATCTGTTGTGGAAGCTGACGGGGTTCCTTTAGAATAAACAAACATAGGATTTATTATCACTGAATAATTCTGTATAAATTTATACAAATTATAGAAATATGTAATAGGAAACAACAAAATAATCTAAATTATAAAATAATGTGTGTGTGTGTGTGTGTGTGTGTGTGTGTGTGTGTGTGTGTGTGTGTGTGTGTGCATGATTTTAGTGTTTGAACAGTCATGAATTATCTTTAACAGCAGGTTGGATGTAATGTGTTAGAACTACCAGCAGGTGGGGATAAGAGACCTTTAAGGTGTTTGGTGCCACGCTCCACCTTCAGGTTTAAAACTAGTGTTAATGGAGTTTGAAGGTTGAGTTTGTTCCACGACTGCATTTCACTCACTGCCTCTGTTTGTATCTCTGTCACTGCAGGACCAACATGGAGCCAGAAGTCAGCGCTCTCAGGAGGCCGACAAACCTCACAGAAGAAAGGGAGAGAAAAAACACACCTGTGACGAGTGTGGGAAGGGTTTTACTGTGAGGTAGAGGTCTGCATTCCCGCGGCTGTCCCACGGGAGCCGCGGGACCCGACCAGATTTCTTGCGGCGTGTGAATGAATTTCCAAATAAAATGCGGTAGCGGTCGGTAACTCTGGTGTAATTTGAACGGGAGCGCCCGGTCTGAAAATATAGCGTGCCTGACATTTTTTCGGAACAGCATATCTGTGATTTCCTCATTCTAATTGAGCACTGGTACAGCCAGTGCTCACGCCTGTTACACGCACTGAGCGCATGGATCAATGCTTTTTGCACGTGCATTTTACTTGCACAGTCTGTGACTCTGTGCGCGCATCACCTGCATCAGAGCGCGCTTTACCAACATGGCAGAGCAAACTGAAGATACAATTTCCTTGAAGGACGTTCAGCTGGGATTAGACAACGGTCAGTTTACTTTAAGGAAACCCACATCAGGCAAGTCTGATGTATGGGAGTCTTTTTCATGCGTCATAGACGCAAATGGAAAAAAATTACCCTTTGTACAATGCGATAAATGCCTCAAAGTTTTACCCTTTTGCAGTCACAAGACTGGAACCTCAGGTTTAAGGCGGCACTCATGTCCCATCACAAAGGGGCAAACAAAACTGGCATTTACTAAATCTTTGCTGGTGCCAGAGACGTTTAAAAAAGAAACCAGAGACAAATGTGTTCAGTTTGTTTGCCAAGACATTCGACCGTATAATACCATCTCTGGAAAAGGCTTCACACAGCTGGCCCAACATTTGGTCGACACAGCAGCAAGAATAGGAAAATTCGATGTCTGTGAGATACTACCACACCCCACAACAGTGTCAAGAAATGTTGAAATGAGGGCTCAGAGTCTATGTAAACATGTTGTGGAGGAAATCACTGCAACAATATCGAAGTTTGGATGCGCTGTTACAGCAGACATATGGACAGAAACATGTTGAAAAACGTCCTTTTTGTCTGCAACCATCCATTACGTTAATGAGCAATCTGAGCTACATTCAAGAGTGCTTTTTGCTGCCCCTTTTGACCCAAGCACCTCAAAGACAGGTGAAAACATTCGAAGGCACCTGCTGCAGAATCTCAGAGTGTTTGGCATTGATGCGACAGACATGGGCAAAAAGATTATTTTTGTCACAGATCGTGGAGCCAACATGATCAGTGCCTTACGAGAATACACGAGGCTAAACTGCACAGCGCACATACTAAACGTGACTCTCTCCAGTGCGTTTGGTCCTGCCATAATCGAAAAGTCTCCAGAGATCGCTAGCCTTCTGACTGATGTTAAAAAGTTGGTTACATATTTCAAACACTCAGGACAGCAGGGCAAGCTTAAAAAGTCACTGAAACAATCCATAGAGACACGATGGAACTCTAACTTTGACATGTTAAATTCTGTCTTGGAACAGTACGAAGACATTGCATCTGTGCTGACTGAGAGCAATAATTATGACAAGATCGGACGCATTAGCATCAGTACTCTTAAGTTACTAGTATCATTCCTAAAACCCTTCAAAGAGGCAACTGACGACTTGGAAACTGATAACACAACTCCCAGTGCCTTACTTGTTCTTCCGTGGTCTGTGCGATTAATTGAGCACAGTACATCAGCCACAAAAGACCCTCTGCTCTCTGAAATTGCAACCGTCTGTGTAACACGGCTGAAAGAATTACTGTCAGCAGACAGCACTTCATCCCATTCTGTTCACATGCTTTATAAAATAGCAACCTTTCTGACACCAAATCTGCGAGGTCTGAGAATGTTAGATGAAAGAGGGCGATAGAATGTGATACAGGGAGTCAAGGAGATGATCGAAGATTTAAAGTTTGATCATGCACATGATGAGGATGTTGAACCAACACCTGCCAAAAGGCCTACTGTTCTTCATAAATTTTCAGATTGGGAGGAAGAGGAAGAATCATGTGGATCAAAATCACTAGATGTTCAGATTCAGGAGTACAGGACCATGAAACTTGAATTATCAAGTCAACAAAACATTTTGCAGTGGTGGAATTCCAACAGTTCCCAGTTCCCTGCCCTGAGCAACCTTGCAAGATTTGTCCTCTGCATCCCGGCAACGAGTGCACCTTCCGAGAGAGCATTCAGCCTTTGTGGTCGGATTTTGGAGGAGAGACGTTCAGTACTGAAACCCTCATCAGTCAGTGACATTCTTTTCCTGCATGGAAATTTAAAATAATTTGGATTTTTTAAGTAAATTTCGTTCATTTGATTAATAGTTTATAATTTTGAGATGTCGTTTATTGTTGTATTTATATATGCATATTTTCTTTTGTAGGAGAGACCTTGAATTCGACATTGGGACATTTTTTCGTTAAACTGATAATACAATCATTGCACAACCTGCAGTTTTATCTGTTATCTCTATTTTTTGGTGGTACCCCATTTCAATGTGAGATTTTGGAAACCAGATCTAAATTTAGCGGGAACGGTCGGGTGCGGTACAAAACCTTGCGGGAGCGGGCGGGACTAAAAAAACATTCCCGCGCAGACCTCTACTGTGAGGGCTAAACTAAAACAGCATCAGGTCATCCACACTGGAGAGAGACCGTTCAGCTGTCACTTGTGTGGAAAGTCTTTTTCCTGGAAGGGTTACCTAAAAACACACCAACTCATCCACAGTGGAGTTAAAGCGTACAGCTGTGATCAGTGTGGCAGAGCTTTTACTCACAGTAGCCACTTACAGAGGTATCTAGTTACCCACTCTGGAATTAAGCCATACAGCTGTGACATCTGTGGAAAAACTTTCAGTCGGAGAGGGAACCGAAATACACACCTACGCATTCACACCAGACATGATGTGTACTGCTGTGAACAGTGTGACAAAGAGTTTATAACTCACACACACTTACAAGAACACATGTTTACCCACACTGAGGAGAGGCCTTATCAATGTGACCTGTGTGAGAAGACTTTTAAAGCTCCACATCACCTGAGAGAACACCAACAGATCCACACCAGAAAGAGACTCTACAAGTGCAGCTACTGTGAGGTATGTATTTATATTGTTATCTTGTCATTTTAGCCTGACTGTTTGGAACAACTCTGCTCATTAAACTGTGTTAGCATGTTAGCAATTCTACTGCATGGAAAAGCAGCTCTGAGTGATTATTCAGATTTTCCTTTCAGTTATGATTTTAGTATTACTGTAGTATTATGGTGGTAGTATTGTAGTTATTGCAGCCCAGTAAACTGAGTGTGTTAACTGAAACAGTCAAATGTAGTTGGACGTCTGCAGAGATGCTCTTTATTTCAGGCGACGTTCAGGATACAAATGTTGAAGGACTGACTTACACTGTCTTTGTGTCTTTGTTTAGAAGCAGAGCGACACAGATGGATCCAGTTCTCAACCCTGTCATCACTGTGGTGGTGGGAAAGACTTTCATTGTGACCTCTGTGGAAAAACTTTCAGTCAGCAAAAGACCCTAAAAGTACATCAACGTAGACACACTGGAGACAAATGGAAATACTGCAAAGAATGTGGGAGACGCTTCACCAAAACAAATCACTTAAAACAACATGAACTGATTCACAGTGGGGTTAAAAAGCACCTTTGTGATCAGTGTGGGTCATCCTTCACCACTGCAGGTGAGCTTAAAACACACAAACGAGTCCACACAGGAGAGAAACCACACAAGTGCAGACACTGTGAGAGAAGCTTCTCACAGTCAGGTAGTCGTAACATTCATGAACGTGCACACATGGAAGGAAACTACAGCTGTGACCAGTGTGACAAGAGCTTCAGGAATCTCAGATCATACTCTGCACACAAACGATCCCACGTTACTAATAAACTGTTTCACTGTTACCAATGTGCCCAAACATTCACCTCATTGTCTGCTCTGTGCAAACATCAGCGCGATCACTCAGGGCTGAAATCACTCCCATCACTGGATCACAGTGAATCTGAAGACACAGAAAGATCCTCTGGTTTCTGTGTCAGACTCAAAAAGCTTGAGATCAGGCTCCACAGAGTTCAGATAGAATCATTTAAACTTGTGTTGAACTGAACTGGTTGCTGGGCTGAACTTCTACATAATACAGATCTACATGGGATCTTCTTTTCTGTTTTTTACTGAGTCAGTTTTGTCCTTTTTTCTCTGTCCTGGTTTTGCTCGTCTGTAAATGATTGAAACTCAGTCAAATAGTTCATTGTTCTCCAGCAAAACGTTTTGGAAACTCATGTTTAACCTTTAAAACTCTGACATGTTTTAGCACACAAGGCTTCATCAGGGAGTTCACTCATGATTGGACCATGAGAACAAAGGTTTTTAGTTCTTTCAAAGAGAGTCTTGGAGATGTTTGATGTTTCTGTTTTTCTGAAACCACCTGAAAGAAAAACTATTTTTCTTGCTTTATGTAGTGTGGAAGTTTTTAATGTTTCTTCATCTGTGATGTTCTTGAATGTGTTCACGTGAAGATGGTACAAATAAACTGTCCTTTCAGCTTTAGCTCCTAATTTATTCATTATTTATGGATGTAGCACAGCAGCCGTCTCTTGATTAACACATGGAGGGCTCGGGATCTGATGGTGTCGTCTCCCTAATTTGCCCACTCAGTAAATCTCACTCATGGCCAAGAAATTGAAATAAACCTTGTTTCCCTGCTGGATAGTGATCCACTGTAACTCTGCTCCTCCTTCCTGTTTAGGATTTCTGTGGCTGAAGTAAAATTCCGTCCATCCATCACTTATCCCAGCTAACCCAAAGTGAAATAAAGTTTTGCTGGTCTTAAAAAAGCATTACAATAATGGGCATTACCAATGCAAACTGAATGATACAGAAGATGAAAGAAGAGACTTTGATCAGTTAATAAAGCTCATGATCTGGATTCATTGTGGCTGCTACACAGATACTTCTGGGTCACTTCTCTCAGTTAGGAACCTTCCTCACCAAACTGACTGTTGGACCACACCCCTGGTTTCATGAGAAATTGTTTCAGCCATGATTTCTCTTCCTGTATTTCAGAGTAAAGACTGAAGTGACAAATGGAAGCATGTTTAAAAAACACAATGTGAGAGAGACGTTGAGGTCCTTAGAAGTTGCCCTGGGTTTTTCTGTCACCCTGCTAGATGTTACACACCTTGTTATTGGACTGATTTCTACTGCTGGACTACTCCTGCGGAGAGTAACAATACTCTTACTAATTAGCTCCCTTTCACACCTTTGGGGATATTTATTTTTGTGTTTGCAGCGCTGTGAGCCAGAACAGCGAGAGAAAAATCTGCAACAGCGACGAGCCGAATGCTTACGTGAATCGCAGCAGCTGCACATGTGCTACGCTGAATTAGAGGATATCTTTGCTCTGGATTTCTATTTCTACTTTTTCATTTCTATATGATTCTTCTTGCATCTAAACAAAGATGATTCAATTTGCTAAATGTTGATGGCTCTTCGTGCTCAGGTGTAAATGAGACGTAATATTTGCTCTTGGTTTGGTTCTCCTGTACAGAACCTTGCAGTACAACAGAAACCTAAAAACATTATTTGTAGTTGTTATTCTTAGTTGTTCTGCTGCCTAAATACCACAGGGTCTAATTATGAAGTTATTGAGCTGCACATACTTTACGACCTGCTTAAGTTCGAGGTCACAGCGTCTGTAGAGCAGCTGGAACATAATGAAGTCTACAAGGTTAAAGTTTTCTGTTGGGTCTGTGTTTCCACTAACCCCACTAATTCTAGAGACTTATTCATCATGAAGCAAACAAGACAGTCGATCGATCGATTACTTGCGCAACGGAGGCCTCTCATCTGTGTCCAGCACGACAATAACTCCGATGATGGCCTCCTCTCGCTGCCTTTATTGACAAACATCAAACAATAGTTTACAAAACATCTCCCCTTGCAACCCCCTTTGGTTACAAAGACAAATCACTGTATGTAAATATGTATTTTCACAACCATAAGGCGCACTTAAAAGTCTTAGATTTTCTTCAAAAAGTATGGCGCGCCCTATAGCGCAGTGCGCCCTGTGTGTTGTAATGAGGACGTAGTAGAGAACACCATGAGAATGCTAAAGGGTGAAGTGTGTGCGTTGACTTTATCGCACATACCTGTATAAAAGAACAGGTATGTGCGTTATGCAGGACACCGTTGTTTTAACAACCCTGAAAATGGCAAAGAGACACGCTTACGAAGCACAGTTTAAGCTGAAGGCCATCAGCTACGCGGAGGAACATGGAAATCGAGCAGCAGCGAGAGAATTTAAGATTAACGAATCGATGGTTCGCAAATGGAGGAAGCTAGAAAACAAGCTCCGGCAGGTCAAGAAAAAGCAGCTGAGTTTCCGCGGACATAAGGCGAGGTGGCCCGAGTTGGAGGAAAGACTCGAGCGGTGGATCATCGAGCAAAGAACGAGCGGGAGAAGCGTTTCGACGGTCACCATTCGGCTAAAAGCAGTTTCACTAGCTAAAGAGATGAACATTGAACATTTCCGAGGAGGCCCGTCTTGGTGCTTTCGTTTTATGAAACGGTGCCATTTTTCCATCCGGACCAGGACTACGGTAGCGCAGCAACGTCCAGCGGATTATATATATATATATATATATATATATATATATATATATGTATATATTTTTTTTTTTGTTTTTTTTTTGTTTTTTTAAATGACATCAGAAACAGCAGCATGCGACATTACGTGATGGCAGAGCTTCAGTTCATCCTTTGTCATTTTTTTTTTTAATAAATAGGACAGGGGGAATGAATGAGAGAAAGAGGGGGAGAGAAAGAAAGAAAACCAAAGGGGAGAAGAGATGGTGAGAAGGGGGGGGAAGAGAGAGAAAAAAAAAAGAAAAAAAAAACAAAAACTCCTGGGTCACCTGTATGGAGAAAAAACAAACAAACAAAAAAGACAAACAGAACAGACAGCAAACAACAAAGAGCAACATAATAATAGAGAAAACAAAGCACCATCACAATAAACTAGCTAGCCATAGATATCAATAGTTACTAAATAATAAACGATATTGTGCAGCACGCAAGATAGACAGCGCACAGTGTGCTTTGAGGCAGCAGCCAAGAAAGCTTTAGTCCGCGTCTGTGAATACCCATGTGTGCATACCTGTGTGGATCAGCATGCTTGCATTCCAAAGGTTTCTCCATGTAATGATCTGCTAGGGAGTGTGGGTGGGCCACAGCCCCGTCCTCCAGGGTGTGAAGCGGGTATGGAGGAGATCAAAACTCCAGACATCCAGAGGCCCCCAGAACACAAGAGACCATGGAAGACCAACAGAGGGGCAGCCGCTTCCAGCGGATTATAAGGAAAAGCTGGCCATCTTCCGCTCCTACTGCAGCAAACACATCGGCGACAAACACATCCAGCCCAGCCACATCACAAACATGGACGAGGTCCCGCTCACTTTCGACATCCCAGTGAGTCACACAGTGGAGAAGAAGGGGACCAACACGGTAGCAATACGCACAACGAGGTATGAAAAGTCTTCTTTTACTGTTGTGCTTGGCTGCCATGCTAATGGACAGAAACTGCCGCCTATGGTGATTTTTAAGCGAAAGACTTTGCCTAAAGAGAAGTTTCCAGCAGGAATCATCATTAAGGCAAATGAAAAGGGCTGGATGGATGAGGAAATGATGAAAGACTGGCTGAGGGAGGTGTATGTAAGGAGACCAGGTGGTTTTTTCCACGCATCACCATCACTCTTAATCTGTGACTCTATGCGTGCCCACCTCACAGCCGATGTGAAAAAACTAGTGAAACAAATGAACTGTGAGCTTGCTGTCATTCCGGGAGGCCTGACAAAGGAACTCCAACCGCTGGACATCGGTGTTCAAAGTAAGGCTGCGAGCGGCCTGGGAGCGATGGATGACCGATGGAGACCACAGTTTCACCAAGAGTGGAAGGCAGCGCCGGGCGAGTTACGCCACAATTTGCCAATGGATTGTAGATGCTTGGGCTAACATGTCTGCTGGCACTGTTGTTCGAGCTTTCGCAAAAGCCGGCATCATTTCCGAGGAGCCGCACGGCACGGAAAGTGACTCTGACAGTGAAGAAAGTGAACCTGGCATGTTTGATGGAGATTTAGCGCAGCTGTTCAATTCAGACACAGAGGATGAGGACTTCGATGGGTTTGATGATAAAAATGTGAGTACCAAACTTCGTTCTGCTCCTGCTTTATTTTTAAATACGCACACTTGTATGCTTGTGTGTTGTTGATGATGACGATTACCGGTAATAGAAATGTGAGTAAGGTACCGAATTCAGGTTTGCTCCCGCTTTATTTTTAAATACGCATATGGTACTTGTATGCACCCTATAATCCAGTGCGCCTTATGTGTGTGTTAAATACAGTAAAGGCACACATAACTGAGACTGCGCCTTTTAGTACAGTGCGTCTTATGGTCGTGAAAATACGGTATATGTGTGAACTTCTGTAAGAATGTGTGTGTGTGTGTGTGTGTGTGTTATGTGAGAATTTGTGTGTGTGTGTGTGTGTGTGTGTGTGTGTGTGTGTGTGTGTGTGTGTGTGTGTGTGTGTGTGTCAGACCTCCTGCTGACCAAAGGGTCGTAAACCCAGGAAGCCTACATCAAAAGAAACAGATCTTTCAGATAGGATGTATCTACAATAAAACCTCCCCCAGCACAGAGTGGCTGGAGAGGTGGTCAGGATCAAAGGAATGGCTTTGATCCTACTGCTTGAACTAAGACTGTACAAATTTAAGAAACACAATGGCAACATTCAACAATTAGACTTAACATTTCCCTCCTTTTTGTCATTGTATACTTAAATTTCAACTTATGCACCCTTTGTTTGGACAGTGTCAGTGTAGATTTCATTCATACACAGTAAACTACATCCTATACATAAGAAAATCAATGTCAACAGTCCAAAAACAGGAATTAATATTTTCAAAAGAAGATGCCACCAAGGACCAGACGGTAACCAAGCTATCCAGCCTTGTGGTGGATCTACTCCTGTCGTGCAATTCATTATGTATTTCTGCAAGTAAACAACTGAATGTCAAAGGTCAAACAAGAAGAATCATCATTCTCAAAAATCATATGTCACTACAATCCAACTGTATATAGACATAGGTATTTAAATGCATCAGTCAACTTTATTGTTTGTCCATGTGGCTCTCAGCTAACTTCAAAGCTGCAGCCTGGTCAACACCCGTCTTTATGACTCCTATCAACCCCCCAAATCTTCTCACTGTAGGCATCCTGTGGGGGTTAGAGTCAACATGTGAATTATCTGCATTTACAACTCTTCTCCTGTCCTGTTGTCACCACAGAAAAAGCTTTGTAAAGGAAATTGGATCAAGCTGTTTTGATCTTCTTGGCTCAAAACCTCAAGTGTTCATGATGTAAATGTAGACAAAAGGCTTCTCTGTTTACATCCTTCTTGCAGAAGACAAAAGAATAAGTGATGTTGCCATGTTCCATGGTTAATCTCCAACTTGGGCTAATCCATTGTCCTTCATACACATAGGCAATTGGCCTGTTTCCAGTTCGTTTAACTGTATAATGTCCTGCAACAAGTCATATTCTTTGAGTCAGACGAGCAGGTCTGTCCTACCAGAGCAGTTCACCTTCCCAGCTACTGGTGAATCAACCTTCCATTCAGGTTCAGAGCAGTTGAAAAGTTGGCAGTGTTCCTGGATGTGTTGCTAAAGCAACCAAACAAACTGTCTCGCTCTCAGTGATGCTATATGGCCACAGTCCAGAAGAATGTGTAGCCAGTGGCATCACAAGCATAACCATTGGTCTCGTTGTTTATGTGAGCGGTTGTGTTCTTAAACTGCCACCAGTAGTTGTTGAAAACCCATGCGGGTACTGGGTGTGGTTTGCTCTGTTCCAGTGCGCTCCCTGTCATCCCACTCAGGGTCCACAGGCACAAGAAGATGCACAGCACATTCCCAGCCATTCTGATGAGTACCTGTGGCTCAGTTGGTTTCTTCACCGGATTGAGACGAGGGGCCCTGGAGGCTTTCCCCCCCCCCCCCCCCCCCCCCCCCCCCTTGTACCCTGTCTTCCTGGCACTTACTCCGAGCTGGCCTGGATGTGTGTCACCTTCTTGCAGTGCGCTTGATGTATCCAAATGTTCCTTCCAGCAATCTTCACTGCTGTAGTCGTCGTCAGCAGCATCTGATATGGACCTTCCCATCGTGGACTGGACCAGCACTTCCTCTCCATGGCCTTATCAACATCCAATCTCCAGACTTCAGGCTCTGCTCCTGCAGAGAAACAGAATCATCTGGCAGATCATTTGTTCTCATGACTACTTTACTTTTAAACATTTCAATCATCTAATCTGCTAATATGCTCTCTCTTCTGCTTTTCTATCATCACTACAGAAGACTGGAACTCTAAATGCTCTAACATGTGTTATCTCAAAGAGTCAGACCGTTCTCTGTTGGAGTAATCCTCATGTACTTATTCTATACAGTCTAACCATGTCCTGCCTGTCTTCCTAAATCTTAACTTTACTGTTCCATTAGTTCTCTCTGCCTGCAAAAAGTTTTTTTTTAAGTATTTAATAATCCTAAAGTATAAACTAATCCTAGAGTGAGTATAACGACTGCTCATCTCCCTCCTGTTGAGACATGGTATAGCCCATGGCTCAAAATAGCAGCAGTCTTATACAAATTATTAGGCAGTATTGGTTTATCACACAGATAATAAACACCAACCTGCAAGCTCGCTCCTTCTGTAAGTCACAACTATTTTCCTGCAGTAGGTGAGTGGCCCTATATGTCTGCTGATGTTGTACTGCTAAAATGTTAACACCATGTTTAACTACTGCTGCCTCCTTTGTGATCATATCTGCAAGAACTTTCCCTAATGCAACTGGATCTTTCCCTCACATGTGTGCTGCACATTTACAAACGGCAATTCTACTGGTTAATAACGCTGCCTCCAGCAGATTTTGCAAGAGTTTGGTGTGTTCTGCAGGTTTCCCTGTAGAGGTTGTCACACCTCGTCTCACTCACTGCACTACAAAGAAATGTACAGTAGCAAATGCATACTGCCTATCAGTGTATATTGTCTCTCTACAGCTTTACACGCTTCCGTTAAAGCTAGCATCTCTGCTGCTCAAGCAAATATGAAACATGCTAGTTGTCCTACATAGATAACTCTCTCTCACTGTCTGCTACAGTAAAACCTGTTCTAGTCTGTCCCTCTGCTGTTGTAAAACTCAAACCATCAACAAACCAAACCTTTCCCTCAACGAGTGGCACATCTATTAAGTCATCCCTCAGCTTACACGTCTTCTCCTCGCGCTCTCTACTCTCATGAGAAGTGCCCTCCATTGGCAAAAAGGGTTGGACAGATTCAGAATTGTGCACCACTTTATGGTAATATGTGTGGTTGTGAGAGTAACATGAAAGACAAGTGTCTTGTAGGTGACAGAAATGTAAGTTTAGTCTGCAGTAGTAAACATCTACCTCTTCTGGAACTAACAATGTCAAAAGGTGAAATAAACTATTGAAACATTGTACAGCTTAAGCTGCTGCACATACTGATCTCACGCATGGAGGTAAAGCACGAGCAACTAGAGCTAATCTTTTAGGATAGTAAGTTACTGGCTTCACTTGTGGAAAAAGTGCTGTTAGTTATTTTACAGTCACCTGGCATTTGTGCTGTTCACAGAACCACAAGTCCATCGTTGGACCTCCTCTGCGCTGTCACTTTTTGGAGCTTGGCACGCTCCCTCAGGTTCCATTTTCCAACACTGCTGAAGATTTAAGGCAGAGCACGTCGTACACCTTAGTTGTCTTCCTTAACGTCAACGTCGAAACTCTTTCATCTTATTTAAGATTTGCTGTGCAAAGTCTCCTCGTGACAATCCTTTGGAAGCCCAGTAGCACAGCTCTCTGTGCTGAAGGTGATCTCTGATCCTGCTGAAGACTCTCTCCAGGCCTCAGCTTCCATCTTATGGGCGATCCTCTCAGTCACTCCTTCTCGTCATGGCACCTCACGACATCTACAAATTGAAAAATGACACTGCTCTCGCCACACGGCTTTTGCCACGTGTCAACTCCCCAATGAGACATGTACAAGAGTGTTGCACCGTCTCCCTAAAACAATCTCCAGGGTTGGTCCCTTGGAGCAGCTTCACTCCAAACATTAGTCAGCACTTAAATGTTCAGCTTGTTTAGCTTCCAGCTCCTGTATCCTAGAAGACAAAGTCTTAAAGATAAAACAACTTCACATTTGCAACCAACTGTAGATCATAAGAGTAATAAAGTATTCAGCATCACAGAGACGAGTATCATTGCAGGTTTATTTGAAACTCATTAAACTCCTACTTTTCCCATAATTTGTTCCAAATCATTTAACATCTCAATGTTATTCCACATTGTAATCAGTGACTTCCCTTAAGTTTGTCACTCACCATGAGCCCAACGGTGTGGTCAGAAAATGAGCTCTATGTAACTATTCTGTAACCACTGCACATCTGTTCAATTGTCACTTGTCTGTCTGTGCTGAATCCTTTACAAGCATTCTAAAAGAAAAACAAACATCAGCCAAACACACGGTTCATCCTGGTTGTCAGGTGTCGGCCATCCAGATTCCAGAGGAGCTGTGAAAAGTCGTAAAGTTAACGCTCGCTGTGGAAAAAGTAACAATGGTCTCATCACAGTATGTCTCAAACTGCATTAATTTCTCCCCTGTAACATTCACAGTCTCTCAACAACACAGTGTAATTTCATCATCAACATATAGCCTGTAACTATAGTTTCCTTCATACAAAATCTCAGTAATCCTGTGGTAGAGAAACATCAAGTTGTGTCCTGCTGTAAATCACATGATCGAATCACATGATTAACCATCGGCTGTAAAAAGAAATGTAAATGTTAGCGCTGCGCAGGTGTATACACTCTTTCTCACAGTTATCTCTGTGAGCAACACAAGGTAGTGAATGACACACACACATGGTAAATTCACAGACAGAGAATTTAAACTAAAAAGGTTAAATTTTCAGAGTTCACATAGTCATGTGACCCAAGTTTCCTCCTGTGGTCTCCTTCTGCTCCTGCAACAGAGACACACACAGAGATACATCCACACCTTTGTCAGGTGGGGGTTGACTTCACACAATGGTGTTAAGTCAGTCAGTCTTGTCAGCTTTTGTCAGTCAGTCAGTTCCCCATTTATTTTAAAATTCTTACTCATTCACTCAGTGATTCCTTCTTTTGCTAATTGTGGAAATTATCGTCGCATTCGTTTCCACGCTCAGCAAAACAACGTCATTTCAAAAAGAAAAAGAATTTAGACTGGATTTCCTCGTTGAATCCTTTTGGACAGGAACTTGTTTCCTAATTGTCCCAAATAAGTGGCTTTCTCCTGAGCCCATTTTAATTTTGGAGAAGCTCACTTTGCAACAGTTTTCTCGACGACGCTTCGATTCTAATCATGCAGATCTGCTCAAACAGAGATCATCAAACAAAACTTTCAGTGCACCATGAAAGTAACAAAATAAAAGAAAGAAAATAAAGGAAAGCAAAGGAAAGAAAGGCCTTGTTTAAATCATGACACGTGTTCTTCATGCCAGGGGGATAAATCGTCACAACCCAATTGGCAGGTTCAACTTAGTAACAAAAGACAAATCAACAGCCAGTTCAATCTCAAACATTCATCCAATCAGCCATACACACAACATACAGCATAACCCTGCTGTCTCAGCACATAATAAGTTTTAGTTCTCATGTAACTAAATGTGTGCCATGGTAAAACTTCTTCACACACCAGAAACTCACAATCAGCTCACTCAACTCACTCATTTAAGACCTCTCATCAGCATTCTGTTTTCTCCTCTATGATGCAACCATCTGTCCTCCTATAATATTCAGTCCACTAGTCTATATATCACTTTCATCTTACTAGTGACTTGGACAAGATGACAAACAGAATCTCATGCTTAAGATGCTGTCTGGTCTTCATGAGTGTCATTGTATGTGTATATGCATGTAGGGTTGGTATAGTTAACATACATTTTCTGTATGTTTTTGTGTTCCTCTCTCATCACACTTTAATTATTCTCATCACTGCTTAAACAACACACCTCTCTCTCTGTTTTTTTCTTTAACTGTACTTTTCTCCAAAACAGAAAATAGCATTACAGCTGTTTCAGACTGAGAAACACCAAACACTCTTCATGCCATCATTCATCCACACAACTATTTTATTTCTTTTGGTCCACTGGGCAGGTGACCTGCAGAATCATGTCTGCCCCAGCTGGATACCTTTTCACACACACCATGACGTCAAACATGCTCACACTCACGGAATGGATCAGGAGAAAAAACTTTCTTCATCTTCACACTCTGGGACAGAAACACCATATGTTTTTTTTGTGTTGTGTCAGGGATGGATATGTGGTTGTAACGTTTGTGTTCACTAACTTTACTTTCTGTTTCCTACCCTGCCTAGTCTGTCTTGGACTCAATGCTGCTCCTAATGTCTCTCCATACTCAGCCTTTAGTCTCTCCTCCACCTCTGCCTCTGCTCTCTCACGCTCTTTTCTGACTCTTCTTTCTGCTAACATTCTTGCTCTTCCTAAAGCTTTTCTACGGTGTTGTTCTAGAGTAGTTGCAGTGGATTGAGCTGTAGTTTCATCCTCAGGTTTCACAACTACTTCTTGCAATATTGCTCTTTTAACATTCTTGCTTCTCTCCTCTTCTGAGTCTGCTCCAGCCACAACTTAGCAACTGCTAACTGCAATTCCTTCCTCTGCTTCGCTTTCCCTGTTTTACCTGCTACACTTACAGCTATTCTTTCTACAAGCATTTTACACTGAACTTCCACTAATGTCCCTTCAAATCCATATTTCTCACACCAACAACCTACATACTGCGTGCTGCCTGGTAAAACTTTCTGCATAAATTTTACATCCCCTTCTAAGGCAGACTTACACATTTTATTCTCCATTACAAGACAACAACCAGCCACACTCACGCAGACCACGTCTGGCCCGCACAACCACATAACATAGGCCTATCGCTTGCGTCTGCACGCACAGCTAGCGCTCTCTGTTGAAAACTCTCAAACGCCCCATATGGCGGAGAATTCAACCTTCGGACACTCTCTAACGCCCCCAAATGGCGGAGATTCCGGACACTCCTCACGGCGGAGCTACCGAACCTAGGTTATCTCCACGCCCCAAACGGCGGAGAAGCCTGCGTCTTTCTCACGCGGCTAGCGCGCTCCCGTACCTGCGGTCAACGCAGGGTCACGTAGCCGCTCTCTAAGGCTTCTGTACTAACTGTTTGTTTACGTTCATGGGAAGAGTCTCTGGATCCCGTCAATCGTCATCCATCCCGAGGGGAGTTCAGGCGCAAACTTCCCGGCCTGGTGACAAAGCAAAGTGAAACACCAGGGCTTTACGTCAATCATCCCAGACATTGCGGTGGCGTCCTCTCCCTCTCCTCGGTGGATGCAATGTGTTAGGCTCCGGCTCGGAGGACCAAACAAATGTTGGGTCTGTGTTTCCAAAAACCCCGCCAATTCTAGAGACTTATTCATCATGAAGAAAACAAGACAGTCAATCGATCGATTACTTGCGCAAGGGAGGCCTCGTCTGTGTCCAGCACGAAAATGACCCCGATGATGGCCTCCTCTCGCTGACTTTTATTGACAAACTTCAAACAATAGTTTACTAAACACCTCCCCTTGCAACCCCCTTTGGTTACAAAGACAAGGCACTGTATGTAAATGTATACACTGAGTGTGTGTGTGTGTGTGTGTGTGTGTGTGTGTGTGTGTGTGTGTGTGTGTGTGTGTGTGTGTGTGTGTGTGTGTGTGTGTGTATGTCAGACCTCCTGCTGACCAAAGGGTCGTAAACCCAGGAAGCTTACATCAAAAGAAACAGATCTTTCAGATAGGATGTATCTACAATAAAACCTCCTCCAGCACAGAGTGGTTGGAGAGGTGGTCAGGATCAAAGGAATGGCTTTGATCCTATGGCTTAAACTAAGACTGTACAAATTTAAGAAACACAATGGCAACATTCAACAATTAGACTTTTTTTTTTATTTATAAGTGACATCAGAAACAGCAGCATGTGACGTCACGTGATGGCGGAGCTTCAGTTCATCCTTTGTCATCTATTTTTTTCTCTTTTTAATAGGACAGGGGGAAAGAATAAAAGAAAGAGGGGGAGAGAAAGAAAGAAAACCAAAGGGGAGAAGAGACGGTGAGAAGGGGAGGAAGAGAGGGAAAAAAAAACAACAAAAAAAAACTCCTGGGTCACCTGTATGGAGAGAGAAACAAAAAACAAAAAACAAACAGAGGAGACAGCAAACAACAAAGAGCAACATAATAATAGAAAAAAAAGCACCATCACAATAAACTACCTAGTCATAAATATCAATTCAATTCAATTCAATTCAATTTTATTTATATAGCGCCAAATCACAACATAAGTCGCCTCAAGGCGCTTCATAGATACAGAGAAAAACCCAACAATCATATGACCCCCTATGAGCAAGCACTTTGGCAACAGTGGGAAGGAAAAACTCCCTTTTAACAGGAAGAAACCTCCGGCAGAACCAGGCTCAGGGAGGGGCGGCCATCTGCTGCGACCGGTTGGGGTGAGAGAAGGAAGACAGGATAAAGACATGCTGTGGAAGAGAGACAGAGGTTAATAACAGATATGATTCAATGCAGAGAGGTCTGTTAATACATAGTGAGTGAGAAAGGTGACTGGAAAGGAAAAACTCAATGCATCATGGGAATCCCCCGGCAGCCTATGTCTATTGCAGCATAACTAAGGGAGGATTCAGGGTCACCTGGTCCAGCCCTAACTATATGCTTTAGCAAAAAGGAAAGTTTTAAGCCTAATCTTGAAAGTAGAGATAGTGTCTGTCTCCCGAATCCAAACTGGAAGCTGGTTCCACAGAAGAGGGGCCTGAAAACTGAAGGCTCTCCCTCCCATTCTACTTTTAAATACTCTAGGAACAACAAGTAGGCCTGCAGAGCGAGAGCGAAGTGCTCTAATAGGGTGATATGGTACTACAAGGTCATTAAGATAAGATGGGGCCTGATTATTTAAGACCTTGTATGTGAGGAGCAGGATTTTGAATTCAATTCTGGATTTAACAGGAAGCCAATGAAGGGAAGCCAAAACAGGAGAAATATGCTCTCTCTTTCTAGTCCCTGTCAGTACTCTTGCTGCAGCATTTTGGATTAGCTGAAGGCTTTTCAGTGAGTTTTTTGGACATCCTGATAATAATGAATTACAGTAGTCCAGCCTGGAAGTAATAAATGCATGAACTAGTTTTTCAGCGTCACTCTGAGACAGGATATTTCTAATTTTAGAGATGTTGCGCAAATGGAAGAACGCAGTCTTACATATTTGTTTAATATGTGCATTGAAGGACATGTCCTGGTCAAAAATGACTCCAAGGTTCCTCACAGCGTTACTGGAGGCCAAGGTAATGCCATCCAGAGTAAGAATCTGCTTAGATACCATATTTCTAGGCTTTTCAGGGCCGAGTACAATAACCTCAGTTTTATCTGAATTAAGAAGCAGAAAGTTAGCGGCCATCCAGGTCTTTATGTCTTTAAGACATTCCTGCAGTTTAACTAATTGGTGTGTGTTATCTGGCTTCATGGACAGATAGAGCTGGGTGTCATCTGCATAGCAGTGAAAATGTATGCTATGTCTTCTAATGATACTGCCTAAGGGAAGCATGTATAATGTAAACAGAATTGGTCCTAGCACTGAACCCTGTGGAACTCCATAATTAACCTCAGTGTGTGAAGAGGACTCTCCATTTACATGAACAAACTGGAGTCTATTAGATAGATATGATACAAACCACTGCAGTGCAGTACCTGTAATACCTACAGCATGTTCTAATCGCTCTAATAGGATATTATGGTCAACAGTATCGAACGCTGCACTGAGGTCTAGCAGGACAAGCACAGAGATGAGTCCACTGTCAGAGGCCATAAGAAGATCATTTGTAACCTTCACTAAAGCTGTTTCTGTGCTGTGATGAGCTCTGAAACCTGACTGAAACTCTTCAAATAAACCATTCCTCTGCAGATGATCTGTTAGCTGTTTGACAACTACTCTTTCAAGGATTTTTGATATGAAAGGAAGGTTGGAGATTGGCCTATAATTAGCTAAGACTGCTGGGTCTAGAGATGGCTTTTTGAGTAAAGGTTTAACTACAGCTAGCTTGAAGGCCTGTGGTACATAGCCGATCATTAGAGATAGGTTGATCATATTTAAGATCGAAGAATTAATTAATGGCAGGACTTCTTTGAGCAGTTTTGTAGGAATGGGGTCTAAAAGACACGTTGATGGCTTGGAGGAAGTAATTATTGAAGTTAACTCAGAAAGATCAATTGGAGAAAAAGAGTCTAACTTAACATCAATGGTACTAAGAGTAGCTGTAGATAATATTACATCTGTGGGATGATTACTGGTAATTTTTTCTCTAATGATAAAAATTTTATTTGTGAAGAAGTTCATGAAGTCATTACTAGTTAACGTTAAAGGGATTGTTGGCTCAAAAGAGCTCTGACTTTTTGTCAGCCTGGCTACAGTGCTGAAGAGAAACCTGGGGTTGTTCTTATTTACTTCAATCAGTGATGAATAGTAAGATGTTCTGGCTTTGCGGAGGGCTTTCTTATAAAGCAGCAAACTATTTCTCCAGGCTAAATGATGATCCTCTAAATTTGTGACACGCCATTTCCTCTCCAGATTACGAGTCATCTGCTTTAGGGTACGTGTTTGAGAATTATACCACGGAGTCAGGTACTTCTGATTAGAGACCTTAGTTTTCACAGGAGCTACAGTATCCAGAGTCGTACGTAGTGAGGAGGTGAAATTATTAACAAGATAATCGACCTCTGTTGGGGTAGCGTTCAGATAGCTGCTCTGCTCTGTGTTGGTACAGGGCATTGAAGATGATAACAGTGGGTGGATTATATTCTTAAACTTAGTTACAGCGCTTTCAGAAAGACATCTACTTTGATAAAGTCTACTCTTCACCGCTGTGTAATCAATTATTGTAAATGTAAATGTTATCAGGAAATGATCAGACAGGAGAGGGTTTTCAGGAAACACTGTTAAATGTTCAGTTTCTATGCCATATGTTAAAACAAGATCTAGAGTGTGATTAAAGTGGTGGGTGGGTTCTTTTACATTTTGAGAGAAACCAATTGAGTCTAATAACAGATTAAATGCCATGTTGAGGCTGTCATTTTTAGCATCTACATGGATGTTAAAATCACCCACAATAATTATTTTATCTGAGCTCAGAACTAAATTAGATATAAAGTCTGAGAAATCAGACAGAAACTCTGTGTAAGGCCCAGGTGGACGATAGATGATAACAAGTAAGACTGGTTTCTGAGTTTTACAGCTGGGGTGGACGAGGCTAAGCATCAGGCTTTCAAATGAATTAAAAGTCTGTCTTGGTCTTTCATTAATTAATAGGCTGGTGTGAAAAATTGCTGCCACACCGCCCCCCCGGCCTGTGCTTCGAGATTTCTGGTAGTTAGAATGACTCGGGGGTGTTGATTCATTTAAACTAACATAATCATCCTGCTGCAACCAGGTTTCTGTAAGGCAGAGTAAATCAATTTGTTGATCAATTATTAAGTCATGTACTAACAGAGACTTGGAGGAGAGAGACCTAATATTTAATAATCCACATTTCACTGTTTTACTCTTTGGTTCAGATGTGGATACTGTATTGTTCTTTCTTTGTAATTGTTTATGTTTAAGTTGTTTGTTGATGGTTTTTAGTTTGGTTTTTGTCTGTTTGGAAGCTGACACAGTCTCTATGGAGATGGGTTTTTGGGGGGGTAGCAGGAGGAGAGAAGCTGCAGAGAGGTGTGTAAGACATATCAATAGTTACTAAATAATAGACGATATTGTTCAGCACGCAAGATAGACAGCGCACAGTGTGCTTTGAGGCAGCAGCCAAGAAAGCTTTAGTCCGCGTCGGTGAATACCCATGTGTACACCTGTGTGCATACCTGTGTGGATCAGCATGCTTGCATTCCAAAGGTTTCTCCATGTAATGATCTGTTAGGGAGTGTGGGGAGCCACAGCCCTGTCCTTTATGGTATCAAGCGGGTATGGAGGAGATCAAAACTCCAGACATCCAGAGGCCCCCAGAATACAAGAGACCAAGGAAGACCCACAGAGGGGCAGCTGCGCCACTGTCCCTGTAAGAGCTAAGGAGAGTCCCAGATGAGGGCTCACTCAGCAGCCGCGGAGCAGAAGCCAGGGGGAGTTGCAGTGATGTGCCCGTGGGCTCCGCCGGCAGCCAGCTGTGCCTGAGTGACCGAGCCCCAGGCCGAGAGGCCGGGGGCACCCCACCTCCGAAATGGCCCAAGCGAGCCCCAATAAGCGGCAGCCAAGGAGTGAGCCGGTGTGTACCCAGACACCCACCCCCAGATACAAAGAACCACCAATGCACCGACACCTGAGGGAGTCCGCCACCGGCAGGGGAAGTGGTGGTGGGTGGAGATAGGCCTCCAAACCTTGGAAGGCCCGAGATGTCCCCAGAGAGGTGGCGTCTGATACCCAACCTGACATATAGATACAAACATACAGGCACACACAGACACAAACATCCATTCCCACCCTCATGCTCTCATGTGCACTTCACACTCAACCGACGTGGAGACAAATATAAAGAGACGCTGTACACGCGATCACACTCCCCAAGCGTACTCTACAAACCGGGTCTAGGTACCCCTGCCCCTGGAGGGGGGAACTGCACCCAGACCCAGGTGGTGTTACCCTTTTCCCTGCGGTGGGGAGAGGCAGACCGCCCCGACTCCGCAGCAGCAGGGAGGCCCCACACCCCAGACCGCAGCCAGACGGCCAACTCCTCCCAGCCCCCCCGCTCCAGCAGGTCGCAGAGAACGGGGGTGAGAAAAGACTCCAAACCTACTCCCACCCGCTCATAGTAGTGTTGATGCATGTGTGTTCTAAGGTGCAGTTAAAACCCAGGAGGGCATGGAGCTACCTGCCAGAGAGCAGCAGGTAAGCGCATAGTCCCTCGTGTTAGCCCTCAATGTCTACGTGTATTTAAAATTGAGAGGTGGGTAACGAAGCCAGGGGTGAGGTGTGCACCCTGATGGTAACTTGGACTCCGTGTATTGTGCCCACCCCCAAGATCCTATATGTATGTGTAATGAGGGTGTGAGTAATGTGAATGTCTAAGTTGTGGGATAAAATTGAGGCAGGGGCAGCCAGAAGGGGACAGAGGGGGGGGGGGGGGGGGGGGGGGGGTAGCCTCCTCTGCACCCTGGTGACATACCCCTACTCCAAGGCCCTGCATGTGTGGGTGATTGTGGTGGAGCGGGGAGAGGGAGGCAGCTGGAGATGGGGAGGGAAGGAAGGGAGGGGCAGGTGACCCCTCCCTGGGGCCAGCTCCCCCGCTGACCCCAGTAGGCACTCCCACACTCCGCGACCCGCCAGGGAAAAGGGGTCAACAATTAGACTTAACAAGACGTTTTCAAAAATCTCAGTTTTCAGTGAAAACGCCGTTTACGTGTGGATGAAAGGCGCAAACACTCAGAAAAATCTGCGTTTTCAAAAATCCCGGTGTACGTGTGGGCGTGGCCTTACTCAGCTTTGATGCTGCCAACGTGGTCACTGGATAAAATGAAGTAACCGGTCAAGGCAGCAGTGGCAGAGCAACCCTTATATTCGGTTTCTCATGTTTAAAAAATACTCAGTTACAGCGCACGTTTAAACAGATGATCTTTGTAGGTGGGATCAACCTGCTCTCAGCAAGAAGGTCCTGGGTTTGAATCCATGTCTGATTCTCTCCTGGTACCTTGACATCCTCCCACAGTTTAACTGCTTCTTGCCTAATAACAGCTGGGATAGGGTTACACACACACAGTCCTGTTTTCATATCTCCGTGGGGACATTGATGTAATGCTTTACCTAACCCTAACCCTAAAAACTGAATGCCTGACCCTAACCTTCAGCCCTAAACCTAACCACAACCTAATCGTACCCCTGACACTAAAACACCATGTTTAGTCTCAAAAACGCCTTCAAACTCTTGGCGACGCTCATTTTGTCCACAAGTGGAGTCACGTTCCAGTTTCTGTAAACATGGTGCAAACACACACGACCCTGAGCTGAAAAGATGGATGGATGTGTAAAATCCATATTGCTGCTGTTCACAGCAGGACTTTGTTTAGCTTCTGTTCCAGTATTCCTGAACTGGCTTCTCCAAACCGGCAGCCTGCTGTTACGATCAGCTGTGGGAAATCTACAAACTCATTACAAAATATCAGAACTAAGACTTTTATTTTGACGGGTGGCGTCTCAGCTTCAGCGTGTTGATGGGCACAGCCATGGTTACCACAGCTGGAGTTGGTGTACGGCGAGCTGTGAGAGGACAGAGATGGAGAACGCACATTTAACTCTTTAACAGGAGATCCGTTACGACTAACAGACGACTGCTGTCTACATGATGTCTTTGCAGCCCTTATGCTACATGTTACACAACTTTTCTTCATGCCAACAAGACTGAGGTGCCACATAGTCGACACATACAGCTGATTATGATGCATGTTTTACTATTGCTATGTTCACATCATCTGCTTGGCTTTATTACTGAAAGCCTGGAGATCCTCTGACGTGTGCATGGCTGATGTGAAGTATGATTAGTCCTACATGACATCAACAACAGAGGCAATGAAAGCTTTGTTGTTAACAGGTTGTAGGTAAAGTCAAATGTCTACTTCTACACTTGTGTTGGGTAAAGTTATTCTCACTGCAGCAGATTTATATCTGTGCTTTCACAGGGCGTGATGTGGAGCTCAGCGCTGAGGTGCAGGTCTCCTTGGAGACGGCATCCTGGCTGAAATATTATCATGCTTCCAAAACATTTCAGCTTTTATTTTGAAAGAAACAAGACTTGAAAACGAATCCCCTTCTTCCTCTTTGTCTTTGTTCTTCAGAGGAGTGTCACCTGGACAAACTCAGGGCTGTTCTAGAGCCTTTGTTATTATTTGACTCCATAGAAATAAAACTGAATCGAATCAAACAAAAACTCCCAAACAGCTAAAACACTTTGCTTTATTCTCTTTTTTAACAAATACGTTGAAGTCCATCCACAACAACACAGCTGAGATCTCCTTTGTAATCAAGTGTTTACATCCTTTGTACAGATCTGCATACAAAACAATCATTTACGTCCCACAGAAGTCTAGTTACACGTAACTATACAAGAACTGGTGAATGACAGAAACATGAGACACATGATCACAGGTGATAACAAAAAGAGAAAGAATTCATGTGTTAGTGATGTTTTTCAGCCCTGATGGCTCATGTTGGAGAAACAAGCTGAGGTACGTGGAAAGTTCACACACACAAGTGGGCGTGAGCGCACACACAGAGAGAAACACAACTGAAGCATCTGTTTGCTGTTTCTGCTTTCATCATCTCTGCTGCTGTGTCAGGCTGGGGTCTCTCAGTGACGTGGTTGAGGTGAAGTATGACGAGTATCCCTGATTCAGTCCATCGAGACAAAGGGCAAAGAAAGCTGTTGTTAACAAACTCTATGGTGATGTGGCATTTAGCTCTGACTCTACGCTCTGCTGAATCCTTTGAACCTGCTGATCAGTAAAGCTCTACGTGCTGCAGCAGATTGACCTCATCTGTGTTCACAGGTGTGGACCTCAGCGCTGAGGTGCAGGAGACTTTCATTCAGTTCTCCCTGCAAACAGCATCCAGCCTGGAAATACTGTCATCTTTCCCACAAATGGTGCTCTTATCTCAGAGAAGAAGTCTGATGTAAATAACTGCAATCAACAGTGATGTTCTGCACAGATCACTTTTCCATTTTGCTCTCTAGATGAGTCCCAGCTGCCTGACCTTGTGTCCAGGTGATCGTCTCACTGAGGAGCTTTTGTTCTGAAAATCTCACGTCCATCATCTGTTTCCTTTTTACTATCTCTGCTCTTTCTTTATTCACAATGCTCATAATATCACACAATTATATTCATCACCTGCATGTTTTTATCCAGCTGCTGTTAGAACCAAACAAATAAAAAGGATGAAAAGCCTGAAATCCTTTGATTTATTACATTTGAAACAAATATGAGAGCATCCCTAACAGCACAGCTGAGACCTTTGTTTTAATCAAGCCTTTGTATCGACACACTTGTAAAGATTCATATACAAAACATAATAGAATAAATCAATATAAAATACACATAATCACAAAAATGCAGCCATGTTGTGAGTTTGCATCTAAAACATGCATGTTTCCCTTTGTACAGGCAGATTTACAGCAGACAAAGCAACACGCTGATCGACTTTGACCGCTGCAAAAACAAAATACCCACCAAGTCTGAAGTCGATCAGAGGAACTGTTGACAGACTGACAGACAAACAGATGCTTGATTCATTAGTGCGATTAAATGTTCTTCTTTAGCAGCATCACTTCATGTGTTTGTGTTCCAGGAATAAAGGTCTGTTTAAACTGGACGTCTCCTCAGCATCACTCGTGCTGTCGTGGTTTCAAAGCTGTGCAGAAAGAATCTGAGGGATGATACAGAGGTGACCAAAGTTACAAACATCCAGCTGTGCTGCAAATGTTTGCAGAGCTCCAAACTCTTTGGCTTTCTGCAGAGCAAGTATGGAAGAAGCACCTGAGCTAACTTCAGTTTAGACGATATGAGGAAAAATGCTGCTTCCCAAAGTTTCCTACAAGTATCCAGTTTATATTTAGAGAAGCGAAGGCTCTTTATCCTGACAACTACTCCCTGGTGGATCCCTGTCCTGTGACAGCAGCAAAGACTGTGTATCAGTATCATCAAAGCCACTTCAATAACCAGTGTTTAAAGCTCTCTAGCAGATGGACTTCAGTGGCAGCAGCCTCTGTCTGCTGTGTACAGAAGGTTCTCTGATGAAGCACACAGCAGATGCTGCACTACAACAGCAGCAGCAGCTCAGCTTCAGTTTGCTTCGACGCCCTTTTTGACCTGTGAAACAGCAGAAAATGAAACATTTCAACACCCGTTTGTTAGCGTGAGCTATTCTGCTGTTTTTCATCATTTCACAGGTGAAATAAAATCACAGCACATTTACTTCCTGTAGGAGTGATCGTGTCCAGCCTGACTGAGACCATGTGCTCCATCCTGCACAGGTAATAAACCTCTGACATGAAGGGCTGTCAAGTAGTTTTTAGACAAATGGGGGTAAAAGAGACGTTAAAAGCTTAAAGAGAAACTACATTTTCTAAGAACTGTCTGACGTTCACCTCTCACACAGTGGATACGATTCTGCCGCTGCAGGAATAATCTTTGTGCTTATGAAACTGTCCATGTGTTTGCAGAAAATGTCACATGTTCAAAGCCATCCCAGCACCTGGGGTTTGTATAAGTGCAGCTGCTGGTGGGGAGATAGTCTCACTCTTCTATATAAAGAGTCAGCAGGCAGCAGATCTTCATCTGTGATCTCCTCCATCATCACGTCTTCACTCTTCAGCAGCTATGGCTTCACTTCGTGCCCTTCTGGGAGTGGTGCTGTGCTCCTCATGGTTTCTGCTTCTGCCTCAGGCGGACTTTGATTTACAGAGTCATCCATAATATTTTTTATTTTTTATTTTACTGCGCATCTATTTTCATACAAATGTCTCCGTCTTATGGAAAAGGGGTGGAGCTTATCCAACGAGGACAGGCAGGGCCCCCCCAGACAGTTTAGCAGTCTATACAGGAGGCTGACCTTTGCAACATGTACTTCTATAATGACTTCACCATTTAGGTTATTTGGTTATGTTTCACCCTGGATTTTGTGTGATAATATTTATTTTGTCCACTGATTTAAAAACAACAAACTATATGAATATAAAACAGAGTGAACAACAAAACATCAGCTTTGGAAACTTTGATGTAAAATTCTGCAGTTGTTTTCTCAGATATAGCATAAATCAAACTAACATACATCAGTGTGTTATTAATGTGCACACACACACACACACACACACACACACACACACACACACACACACACACACACACACACACACACACACACACACACGTGTTACAATAAACAGCTCTTATGCTTCTGTATGATTCTCAGTGCTTTCCATTTGCGTGTCCACAGGTTGCTGTAAGTGGTGCTTGACTGCAGTTTGCTCTCATTTCAAGTGGTTTGCTGTCACAAAGCCAACAGGAAGTCCGGCCATGGTTGAGCCAACTGAAGATGGGTTGAAGGTGGCGTCCTCGTTTCCTCTGTGAGCGCGAGAGGACAGACAAAGCAAACACCGTTTGGACAGCATTAAAATATTTACACTGATGATTAATGTTGTGTCTTTGCACCTGTAGCGATACATGTTGGAAAATGGAGACTTTAGCCACCAAGACTGACGTGCCTGGAAACTTCCCTGTGAGTACGCCCACAAAGACAGGAAACAGTTTAGCCACCGCGGTTAATCCTCCATCATCATCATCCAGTATTTTTCACATCTTTTCTTCTGCTGTTTCCCTTGTTGTCAGTCACGGGGTTTGTGACTGAAATGCGTGTGGTCGACGGGAAGCCTGACGAGTACGGCCTGAATCATTCCATCAACACCGGACGGAGTGAAACCTTTGTTGAAAACAGATTATATGGTAACGTTGCATTTAGCTTCAGTAAACTGTGAAGTTACAGCAGCAGATTTACATCACGTGGCTTCACAGGAAGTAGTCTGGACCTCAGCGCTGAGGTTCAAGCAGCTCTGCTTGCAGACGGCATCCTTCCTGAAAATGTTCTTCATCTTCCTCAAACCAGAACTTTTACATTGGTGCTGAAGTTCTATATAAAAACAGCCTGAAATACAAAGTGATGTTGTGCACTGATTACCTCACACTCTCCATGTTTCCTTCTACAGAGGAGTGTCCGCCTGAGTGTTTTGTCTGATCTGTTGTTGATCGTCTCATTGACACTGCATGCAGATCTGACACCAGGGCTGGACTGGGACAAAAAATGGTCCCGGGCATTTTGACTGGAGACCAGCCCCCCAGGTATTAAAGGAAAAACCATGAAGCCTTTGAATGAAAACAAACGCTGTTGTCACAGTGATGGACGCTGTCTTGTTGGTATACATGCATCAGTCTAATAAACTTAAACCTGCACCATCCTCCCTGTCCTGGTATTCTAAACAGGAAGTAGACTGTTGGTCGAGTTAACCTCCTGAACATCTACAACACACGGTGGAAACCTGACATTAAGAAAGAGACTAGAGGTGAGACATGATCATTGCTGATTACTGATGACAGATTTAGATATGTTTTCATAAACCTTTCATTTGCCACATCAATAAACAGCACGGCAGGGCAAAATATGTTTTCTAACATGGCAACCTTTAAAAAGTGAAAGGAGACAGAAAGACAGGTGAGAAAGAATCAAACGGACTTTTTGATGCATTTTACACACAGTACTGGTGTAGTATCTAGAAAATGTGGGAAACACTGGCATCATATGCAGTACTTACTTCTGAAGAAATTATGATGGGACCCTAAAAAATGACTATGTACAATAATGGATTTCTATACATTTTACATCAGATGGAAACGTTTGTTGTAAGATTCAGATAATTATTTATTAAAAGTGAGACATTTTAAATGAGAACAAGAAAGAAAAGTATGTCTTTGTGCCCCCCTCTCCCTGTTAATGCCCTACCTGCCCCCCTGGCAACACTTTGCTAGACCCGCCCCTGCACAGTTACCAGCTGTCAGCTACACAAAAAGGATCCTGGTGTTATTTGTCTCTCAGAAACAGTTCATAACTTCAACTCATTTTGGTTTTGTCATGTTTTGTTCTTTACATTGTCTTTCTTCTATATAATTGTTAAACATTTAATAAATATGTCTACAAAAAGATTTTAAAAATCAGACATTTCACACAGACACCCAAATGATTTCTGACTGATGAAGGGGGCTGAAGGTGCCCTGCTCTTGCCCAGCTTCTGCTGCTCTCTCCCTGCTCACTGTCAGCAGCTGGCAGCCTCGGTCCTGCCTGAGACTCTTCATCTATCAGTGCCAAAGAATATGGGAAATAGCAACGCACAACATGCACATTACAAAACAAGCACATGAATCAGCATTACATTCATTAGTGAAGTGCTGACGTTCGTTCCTAAACTTTGGGCCTTAATTAACATCACTGTGAACTAATGTTTGCTTTGCTTCTTAACCAGTGAAGCAGCGAGGGGCTTTCTGAGGTTCCTGCTCGTAAATGCCCAAAATGAGTCGAGTATTTCTCTGCAACTACAAACTCTGTTTTCATCAGAGGTGTAAATATTACAGCACTGTGTCAGAGTCACTGAGGCTGGAACACAGAAAAAGGAAGTAGATGTATTTATTTTTAGGCTTTATTGCCTGGAACCACTTTAAAAATACGCTTTGGGTCACAATTAACTGCAGAAAACCAGGAATCCACATATGAACATTATCTGTGCAGAGATTTATGCTTCTGAAGGTAAACAGTGAAAACTTGCAGCACTAAATGCACAGATAGCCAGGCGTTTCACATTTTGGGACCATCTGCCAGTTTTCATTTCTTAGGTATTGAAGAGCAGAAATGATTGAATTTTATTTACATGCTTAAAAATGTTTGCTTTTGAATATTATTTGAAGAATTACCCACACACTCAGGCACTGTGGGCCTGTTTCCCTTTGCACAACCGAGTGTTGGAAACGGGCCTTTTCTCTTTAAACTCTGAGGGGCTGTAACTTTGGCTTCTATTGGCAGATTTGCATGATTGACCCTCTTTTTAAAATAGTTTTAGCCAAGAGAATCAAGCTAACATCACTGTTTTTACGTCAGCTCACGTCACACGTCACACGAGCTAGAAAAGTGTGCAAGAAAAGTCCTCCTGTCACACAGCAATGCCTACATGAATCACACCACTCTGCTTAAATAATAATAATAATGTTTAGTGAAGCAGGTGAAGCAAAGGGCTGCTTTTAATAGGCTGGGAGACCCAGGTGTGCTGCTTTAGCTGGTGAGCCTCTCATGCTAGCCTCCATCTATAAGCTGGGATCACAGGAGCACTGCAGTCCTGACTAGATCAAGGATTGTTATTCATGCAGGTGACAAAAGTTTACATTCACAGATTCATAGGATTGAGCCTGGTTTGAAAAGCAGCTGTTTAATGCAGCTGCTTAGAGTTCACACACAGTAGAAGAATCAGACTTGAGTCACATTTCAAACACTGGAAAAATACTCAGCAAGTAACAATGAAAACAGCACAGACTCAGTATATCCTGTTCAGTCCTGTGTTTGATATGAATGTGCTGTTCAGAGAGGATCTCATGTCCTCTTTTACAAAGCCTTTGTTTCATGATGTTTGTGTATAAATGAATGTAGGTGTGTTTCTAAGTGTGAAGGAGCCCTGGGAGAAAAGACTGAAGCTTGTGCCAAAGAACAAACAGGAAAGAAAGATCAGCATTAATGAAGACGAGCACAGAAGGAGCCCAAGCACGTGTTGCTTTTTCAGATTTCTCTAAAAGTGTGTGTTCATTTGTTCCATCCTTCACAACAAACAACAGCTGACAGACACACATGCACTCTGTGTCACTTCACAGGGGCTGATGAAAGTGGACACAGTAAAGGGAGAGCTGGACCTGCTCTACACATCCTGCACTCTGTTAACAGACTTTATTCTGCAGCATCAACAGATAAAAATATATGAAGATATAGAAACGTTTAACATTGTGACTGTTCACATTAGTGAAGCTGTTACTTTGCTGCCAGGTGGGAAAAGAAGCCTAAAGCTGAGTCTGATTAAACATCTGCTGCACCAGAGAGTTTCATGGCCCTGCTTTATCCTGTGCTTGCTGACCACCTCGTCCTGAAACCTCTTCATCATCCTCACAGTTGTGTGAAGAAAGAGGGAAGCAGGTGGAAACCATCTGTGCTGCTGTGTTCACTTGTGTGTGTGCGTCTATGGTCATATCTAATGTGTACCTACAGACAAACACAAACACAAACACCTGGCATTGCACAAGAGTCTCTATGGAGCAACCTGCAGATGTCAGAGATGTGATTAGAGGGTAAAGTGGACTAGTGAGAGCATCTATGTTGTTGTTGTCTGCTGGGGGACAGCATCAGCTCCAGAGATGCATCAGGATCAGCAAACTAATCTGCAAGGCTGCAAGTGTCACTGAAGGAGTTTGAGTCAGTGAGGGACTCAAACTCACACAGCTGCTCAAGAAGGCTCAGCAGCTGCTGTATTTCCTGAGGAGGCTGAGGAAATTTGGTATGTTGGCCAAGATCCTCAGCAGGTTCTACAGCTGCACTGTGGAGAGCAGCCTGACAGCTGCATCACTGCATGGTACGGCAGCACTACTGCAAACCGCAAACGCCTGCAGAGAGTGATAACAACTGTGGAGAAGATCATCAGGACCCCGCTGCCCTCTCTGCAGAGCAGCTACCATCACAGAGTCCAGAGGAGAGACACACCTCTGCCCTCGAGACGAAGGTTCAGAAGTGTGAAATGTAGAACATCCAGACTCAACAACTCCATCTTCCCCACTGCTATCAGACTCCTGAACAGCTGACCGACCTCAAACTGCAGTTTGCACATCAGGTCACTTTGCACACTAAGTTCATTTTGCACATTAAACTCCATGTACATCCATGTACATCGACATCTGCAGACCACACGTGTCTTCAGTTACTTATTTGTACTTATTTGCAGTTATTTATCTTTTTATTTTATTTTTTTAAGTTATTTCTTATCCTTATTTTATCTTTTGATTTATTCTTATCTTGTTCTTTTAACCATTATCTAACTTGGCATTGTGCACGGTGTGTTTAGATTCAGTTTAAATTCAGGGACATGGAGCCCCTGTTGATCCTCTACCTAATCACACGAGCCACGGTGTGAGAACGGGTGTGGGTCACAATCAGCCAAGGTTTTGGGTGAACCCATTGTGAGATCTAGCCCCACGCTATCATGTGATTTCCTGTGATCAAATGTCCCAGGATGTGAGTGGGCGTTAAGGCGTCCATGTCCCTCTTCAAGCAACTTAAAGAAGTCCAGACGCTTTTCTTTCCAAGCTCCTTCAACAACATCATTCATAGAACAGCTTCCAGCTTCTTTTGCTCGGCTACGGTTTGGATGGATTTGCAGATGCAACAAGACTAAAATGGTTAGGGTCAGGAGGTCAAAGGTCAGAGCTCCTGTGGGTCTGAGGGCGGCCTCACGCTGGAGAAGGATGAAGGAGTCTGACCTGAGCCAGTGTTTGACATGAACACATCAGCACTGCTGTCAGTGAGCCTAACGACAGCCGTTAGCATCATTTCAGTGTTTCAGTCATAAAAACACTTCCTGTCTCTGTGGTGGTTACAGTGACATCATGCAGTTTGTGCTTTGACCTCCAGAGGGCGACAAATCAGCACAGACAGAGAGCTCCATTCAAACTTTGCTGCCATCAGGAATAATTCTTCAAATATAATCATCAGTGTTTGAGCAGTTATGATATCAGGGACAATCTAGACATGTGTGACAATACTGAACATGTCACATGACACACCTCAAACATCATGTGATCCACTCTCAGTCTGCACTTTCATTCATGACTTCAACAGGTTGAAATGAGCTTTGAAGAAACATTCAGTGAAATAAATCTTTCATGGATTCATGTGAGCAGCAGATGAACTTTGTACCAACAACATCTTCAATAACAGAGTCTGAATGAAGCTCAGGTGTTGATGCTGCTCACTGATTGGACGCTTGGTTTCAGCTCTGCTCTCAGTCTTTACTGCACAGGTGAAGGTAGAAAGTGTGACTGGATCTATAGACTGGAAACAGAGAAACATGCTGAACATTTGAAGCTTTGCAGCAGAAATGTTCATGTTACAAATACAGCAGAGCTGATCTGGGATCAGTGTGTTCACACCTGCAGCTACAACAAGGTTTCATGTCTCCACACGTCAGCATGTGAACTTTACTCTGACTCAGTCTGAGCAGTCAGACGGCATATTTTTAAAGTTAACACATCAGCACACACAGAGCTGAGCCCCTCCCACCTGTGCTGAGTTTCAGGTGGAGCCCCGCCTCCTTCCAGGAAGCAGCTCACCTGTGTGTCCGTGTTTAGTGTCCAGGTGTGGAGTGGAGCTTGTTGTTGGTGTGAAGAAACTGTAAGTTTGCTTTGTTTCCTCCTTTAACAGTTTGTCTTTAGGAACTTTACTGTTTGTTCAGCTCGTGTTTGATTTCTTCACACAACAAACTGTGTGTGTTTGTATTTCCGGTCTCTCCATTAAAGTCAGTGTGTAATGTTTCCTGGCTAACATCAGCTGTGTGCAGCTTAGTTCAGCACAAATCTGCCGCTCCATAGTTCACGGTAACGGACTCACAGCTGGACCAACGAGGCCGAGTGTGTCCGCCACTCTGAGCTACGTTCGTGTTTGTGTACTTGTAGTTTGTACTTTGAGTTCACTCAGAGCCCACAGAGGACGCAGCGTACGTGATGACGTCACAGCCCTTTACCTCCTTTACTGTCACTGTGATTAATATTTACACACGAGACACCTGCAGAGCTCTGACGCTAAGCTAGCACACAGCATGCTAACGCTAAGCTAACACTAAGCTAACACTAAGAGTTCTTACAGACACGAGTTAAAAAGCTGCTTTTAGTGTGTGATCAGAGTCCAGGACTGAGAGCAGCAGCAGAGCTGATGGATGATGAATTACTGGATGGAAGAAGCTTCTCATTAGCAGTGAATCAGTGTGTGTGCAGTTCTCTGCAAACTCAGCAGCAAGAATTAGTGTGAAGCTTTAACTCTGCTGATCCTCTTTGAATCCTGGATCAGCTGAAATGTTTAAAATGTTGTTCACACGTGTTGGACTGACTGAAGCGTCTAGTCACAGTGACTCAGTGTGTGTCAGTGAATGCATCGTGTGTGCTTCAGGCTCCATCTAGTGGACTGATAGCAGAGCAGCTGATGGCAGCTTCCTCTGCCTCACACTGCTGTCTGACTGCATCCAGCTGACACTGAGATGAAGCAGGAAAGAAGCAGCTGATATTTGGACAGCACACATGATGAAAGGAGGATTTCAGCTGATGTGCACATGAATGATTTGTGTTTCCTCTGCAGGTAGAAAGTGTGTGTGAGCTGAATTGAGCAGCATGGATCAGTGTGAGGACAGAGAGGAGGGAGTCCCTCCCTCTAAAAGCACTCTGTGTGGGGAACATGAGAGCCAGACCAAAGCTCAGAGGTGAGATGACCATCTCTAACTGTCCATGACTCTTCTCCATGTCACAGCTCAGCACTCACATCACTGCTCCATCATTATTCACAGGAACCAGCCTGGACCTCCACCCAGCTCTGTGTCCTCTAAGAGCAAACGGGTGAAGCATTTCTTTCGTAATTTAGGGCAAAAAAAGTCATCTGACGAAAAGTAAGTTCATGTCAGTATTAAAATGTTTGAAATTTTAATCAGCTTTTACTATTTAACAATTTATACTTTATTTATACTTTTTATGTAATGTATTGGACACATTGGATGTGACACATGTTTCATGTTCACTTACTTTTAGCGTCAATCAGAAACCACCCAGCTCTGTGTCCTTACAGAGTGACTGGTCTAAAGGTCGTCCCATTAATTTTAAATCCCAGCCTGTGTCTGCTGCAGAGAGGTGAGCTGTTAGCAACATGAACTCTTTGATTAAACTGCTCGATGTTGTTGGATATAAACTACAAACACGTCGTTCCCTCAGTCCCATTTAAACTGTCTTTTAAAACAAGCCTTTGGTTTCTAAACAACTGAAAACCCACTTCAGCAAACAGGAAGTGATCAGAGCGTCCGTCCACTTCCTGTCAGGCCCTGCAAACATTTCATATTGAAGAAAAGTAGTTGACATCTCACATTTTTACTCCACCACATTCAACCATTGTGACATTTTACAGCATGAAACTCTTGTCACATGACTCCTGTTATGTTATAGAGTCATGTGACCACCAGGGAGGGATTTGTATGGATGAAACACATTCAAATCAATCTGATTCATCAATGGAAACATTTTTGGTGTAAATGCAGCAACACTGAAAACGCTGAAGATAAAAACACAACAGATGAAATATGAACAAATCGAGGCTTTGAATACACGTGTGTGTGTTTGAGACACAGAGATAAATGGATTGTGTGTCTGTCCTATTGCTGCGTGAGGATTTTATTGTAGATTTTGTGCGTGTACACTTTTGACCACGAAGGTGTTGAAAGGGCGTAAAACAGTTGGAGGCACCAGAGTGAACACTAGTGCTGTCAGTAGATTAAAACATGACTAATTAATGACACAATCTTCTGTCATTAATCCTGATTAATCACAATTACTTGATCAATAGCTGCAGTTACATTTTCCAACTTTATATTTAAGCCTGTAACAGACGTTTACACCATATAATGAAGTCAATGCAGAATAAACACAAAGAATGTTAAACGCTTCAATTCAAAGAGACTTTGAATAGTTTTCAGTCTTTAACTCAGCTTCTCTGCTGTAAATACAACTTTGTAACAAACATATATACTAAAAGCTAAGTGTGCACTAATATATAATCATATATAATCTATATTACTGCTGTTAATGAAAATGTTTAATCAGACTCATCACAGGGTTACTGTGGATTCATTTGGATTAATCACCATTAAACATCATTTTTAATGTAAACGAATCAAAGTTCATTTCATGAGCAAACAGACTCGAGAGAAAAGGGCAAATTTACACACTTAACATGTTTATTGAACATGTAAACATTGATTAAGCTCCTGAATGAGCCGACCCCCCCAGGGACAGTCCTGCATGCTAATGATGGGCTCTGCTCTGTACCTGCAGGATTCTGTCAGCCACAAACTCCTCAGCTGATCCTGAATCTGAGCCCATCTGTCAAACAATCATTTTCTTCACAGGTCTGTGGAGGTGGCACTGATCCTGCAGCAGTCTAACACTCTCTGTCACTCTTCTTCAAGTCTTTGACACGAGGAACCAAAACTATGTTATTAACAACACTAACAGGTCTGCAGTTTGTCCACTTGGCAGTTGTGTCATCAGTGCTTTGCATCGTTGTGATATTTTAAGCTGGAAGTGCTTCGGTGAAAAGAAAATTCCTTCTGTCACGATGTGCAGAATCCTTCATGTTGGTCGGCTGGTCCGTCTTGTTATTTTTTTAATACTCAAACTTTCCATCGGGAGGTCAGTGTGTGTTTGTCATCTTCCATATTGAGCTGATTGGTTCAGCTGCCGTCACTAACAGATGTGCTGCACATCTGCACGTGTGCAAAGGTAACTCTACTCGGACAAACTGCTCGAAGTGCGTTGATAGAAACATTTCAGGGATTTTGAGTCGTTCTGCTCTCCAGATGTGTCGTGTTAAAGGTTTTTATCATGTTAATCATGATAACAGATGAACCCCTAACCCTACATGTTAATTTTGACAGCACTGGTAACTCCTTTTTAATGTTCTTCTGTCAGATCATTGATTAGACTCGACTCCAAATACGAGACTCAGAAAACTCAAATGAAAACTCAAATCAAAGCAATGAGAAAAGGACTTCTTGTGTTAGAATGAAAACATATGGAAGTGGTCAGGTTTCAAACACTCGATGAATCTACTGCACAGTTACATTCAGGGACCTTTGGCCTCCTGAGACCATTAGTTGATGGTTCATCACAGTTTTCTCAAAGTTTCCTCTGAGCTTCTGCAGCATCATCACTTCCATCACTGATGAAAGAAAGTTCATAGAAAACAGAAAATATATCTTCAGAATCTGAGAGTCTAAAACTTGACAGACTTGATTCAGATGAAGTTATTTGAGCAGAAACTCCTGGATCTTTATCCTGTGTTGATCTAATCCTTCATGGTTCTTCCACAGAGTGGAGCAGCAGAGCTCAGAGGTTCCCAGTGGTCAGTCTGCCCAGCAGCATCAAACACAGCTGGACTCCATATTTATGGTCTGTACATGTACAACAACTACTTTATTATTATTATTAATAATAATGCATTTATTTATAGGTCCCTTTCAGAACACCAAGGACTCTGTGGACTAAATGACCAAAAGAAAACAAACTTTGAAATCAGACGGTGCAAATATGATCACAGGGAAACGTTTTAAACATCGAGGCTTTAAACAGAAACCAAAGTGAAACAGTTTGTAGTCGAGATCAGTGGGAATGAAGCTGAATAACTGTTTCTTCAATAACTTTGAGCTCTTAAAAAAAGAAAAACTAGCTGAAAGTCTGGCTGCTCTTATGAAAAGTACAGAGAAATTATGGGTCGCTCAACACTTGTGCACAATATAAGAGTTGAAATAAATCTAAAGAATAACTCAAAGTCCTACAATCATACTGATAAAGTCATCTACAGCTAACTATCCAAGTGGATTTGTTTAAGACAGCTCCATCTACTGGTGGCCCTCTGCAGGTGCATGAAAGGGGCGTGTTTATAGTGAAAGTAGTAGAGAAAGTAAACCCCACGGGAAGGAGGAGGACTCTCAGCGGCTTCCAGCTCATATTCAGACATTTGACTTCTCACTGAAAGCAGCAAGTTTGAGTGTCTGTACCTTAGTTAGAAGAGATAACATGTCAGTAGTAATTAGAGTTGATTGAGCAATGCTGTCCTTGTAATGTAGTTTATGATTTTTATGGACAAGTCCAGTTTTTCTGTAGAGCCTCTCAAGTTGGTGACAGCAGCAGTGGAAGTTCACGTGTAAACCAGAGCAGCAAATCAGGTCCAAATGTGTTGTTCACAGTGAGTGGGATCATCATTGGCTGCTATGTTAACCTCCTGCAGCAGGATGTCTTTGGTCAGAGAATGGATAGATCACTAAGTCATTGTTGAGTTTAGGGAGACAGTAGACAGTTGGAGGAGGTTCAGCCAGTTGACACACAGTAGATAAAATAACTGAAGGCAGGAGCAGACACCTGTATGACTTTCCACCTCTCACATAGATTATTGTCCCTGGGCAGCGCCACAGGGCTGGTAGATGTAAACAAAGCTGGAGGAGAGGATTTATTCATCTGAGAAAAGTCACAGAGTTGTGTCTTGATGCTCAATCATCCAGGTACGTAAATCCCAAAAAGCTTGATTCTGTTCATCTGGATGTTTTCAGTGGGAGAAACGTTTCATCATCATCAGGTGACTTCTTCAGTCTCAGCTGACTGCAGGTTTCAATCTTATAAACAGGACATTTGTATGACTGAAACCAGCCCACTGAAGGAACAATGGGCTGGGAGGTCAGTTCATTGATCATTGGTACGCATATTGTCAGGACCATTGATCAATGGTTGTTGATCAATGGTCATGAGTCCAGTTCACAGAGAGCTGGGGAATGGCTGCAATCACAGCATGTAAGATGGTGACAGTTGTACCCTTAGGCCCCTCCTCCATTCAGAGATGGTCTTTCCTTTTCACATAAATGGCCTCCTTGACTCCGCCCTCAAACCAGCGTTCACATTTACTCAGGACCTTCTTGATGTGAAGTTCTTCTGCTTCGCTGGCTGCTGTGTCTGTGGGGATGGTGTTTGTTCTGTGTTGTTGCGTCCTGATGACGTCCAGTTTGTGCTCCAGTGGATGATGAGAGTCAAACCTTAAATACTGATCTGTATGTGTAAACAGAGTGAACCTTTAAGACCAGTTGTCTGTACGATCAACTCAGTCACCTGAAACATCTCCAAGTTTCTGGCTTTGATCATCAACCTGTTGGTAGTTCAGCTCTGAACACCAGTGAAATGTTTCTCCCACTGAAATCGCTGCATTCATATGAACAGCATCAACGTTTTGGGATCATGGAGTTGTGGACAAAGTCTCAGTTAATCAGATAAAGTCAAACCTATAATTGGTAAAGAGTTCGCGGATGATATGCCCCTTGATGGTAAAGAAGTGGATGTTGTGTGGACTAAAGTTCAGAGTGGTGGGTCATTCATAAATATTCTGTTCCAGCTGCTGGAGGACAACATCATCACTTTTGTGAAGAACGAGCTGAAGAAGATCCAGAAGGCTCTGAATCCAAATAAGCCCCAGTGCTTGGAGTTTCAGAGGGAGGATGATGAGCAGAGGAGAAACAGCAGAGACGCATTTGTGAAGATCACAGTGGACTTCCTGAGGAGAATGAAGCAGGAGGAGCTGGCTGACCGTCTGCAGAGACGTAAGAGGATTTATCTAAAGATTTAAGCTGCTGGATAAATGAGACACTTGTGACACCAGTGTGTTCAGTCATTTCTCAGTGGGTCAGAAATTGTCATCAGCATTTTGTAAAATGTGATTGTTAAAGTTGTATTTTTATTATTATTATTCAGAACTTCCAGCTGCTGTTTGTCATCGTAACCTTAAGTCTAAGCTGAAGAAGAAGTTCCAGTGTGTGTTTGAGGGCATCGCTAAAGCAGGAAACCCAACCCTCCTGAATCAGATCTACACAGAGCTCTACATCACAGAGGGAGGGACTGCAGAGGTCAATGATGAACATGAGGTCAGACAGATTGAAACAGCATCCAGGAAACCAGACAGACCAGAAACAACCATCAGACAAGAAGACATCTTTAAAGCCTCACCTGGAAGAGATGAACCAATCAGAACAGTGCTGACAAAGGGAGTGGCTGGCATTGGGAAAACAGTCTTAACACAGAAATACAGCCTGGACTGGGCTGAAGACAAAGCCAACCAGGACATCCAGTTCATATTTCCATTCACTTTCAGAGAGCTGAATGTGCTGAAAGAGGAAAAGTTCAGCTTGGTGGGACTTGTTCATCACTTCTTTACTGAAACCAAAGAAGCAGGAATCTGCAGCTTTGAAGACTTCCAGGTTGTGTTCATCTTTGATGGTCTGGATGAGTGTCGACTTCCTCTGGACTTCCACAAAACTACAATCCTAACTGACCCTAGAAAGTCCACCTCAGTGGATGTGCTGCTGATAAACCTCATCAGGGGGAAACTGCTTCCCTCTGCTCGCCTCTGGATAACCACACGACCTGCAGCAGCCAATCAGATCCCTCCTGACTGTGTTGGCATGGTGACAGAGGTCAGAGGGTTCACTGACCCACAGAAGGAGGAGTACTTCAGGAAGAGATTCAGAGATGAGGAGCAGGCCAGCAGGATCATCTCCCACATCAAGACATCACGAAGCCTCCACATCATGTGCCACATCCCAGTCTTCTGCTGGATCACTGCTACAGTTCTGGAGGATGTGCTGGAAACCAGAGAGGGAGGACAGCTGCCCAACACCCTGACTGAGATGTACATCCACTTCCTGGTGGTTCAGGCCAAAGTGAAGAAGGTCAAGTATGATGGAGGAGCTGAGACAGATCCACACTGGAGTCCAGAGAGCAGGAAGATGATGGAGTCTCTGGGAAAACTGGCTTTTGATCAGCTGCAGAAAGGAAACCTGATCTTCTATGAATCAGACCTGACAGAGTGTGGCATCGATATCAGAGCAGCCTCAGTGTACTCAGGAGTGTTCACACAGATCTTTAAAGAGGAGAGAGGACTGTACCAGGACAAGATGTTCTGCTTCATCCATCTGAGTGTTCAGGAGTTTCTGGCTGCTCTTCATGTCCATCTGACCTTCATCAACTCTGGACTCAATCTGCTGGAACAACAACAAACAACATCCCAGAAGTCTGGAACAGGAGAATCTGCAAAGAAACACTTCTACCAGAGTGCTGTGAACAAGGCCTTACAGAGTCCAAATGGACACCTGGACTTGTTCCTCCGCTTCCTCCTGGGTCTTTCCCTGCAGACCAATCAGACTCTCCTACGAGCCCTGATGACACAGACAGGAAGTAGCTCACTGACCAATCAGGAAACAGTCCAGTACATCAAGAAGAAGCTCAGTAAGAATCTGTCTGCAGAGAAAAGCATCAATCTGATCCACTGTCTGAATGAACTGAATGATCGTTCTCTAGTGGAGGAGATCCAACAATACAGGACTTCAGGAAGTCTCTCCACAGGTAAACTGTCTCCTGCTCAGTGCTCAGCTCTGACCTTCATCTTACTGTCATCAGAAGAAGATCTGGATGAGTTTGACTTCAAGAAATACTCTGCTTCAGAGGAGGCTCTTCTGAGAATGCTGCCAGTGGTCAAAGCCTCCAACAAAGCTCTGTGAGTAAACATGTTGTCATCGCTTCATTGTTAAAATCATGGGAAATAAATCAGAAATGCTGAGTTCAAAGAGCACTGTAACATTTTTTTAAAATAGTAAATTAAATGATCATCAGTCACTCGGTAAATATATGGTAGTTTTAATGTTTCACTCCAGCATTTCTAAAACACACTTTGTTCTGTAACTCTTATCAAAGGACAATCCAGACCCAGCCTATAAGAACATGAGCTCTGATGCTTCAGCCCCTCTGACAGGTTTATTATCCTCAGCTTGTTCATTTGTCTCCAACTCCAGGAGTTTGGTTGTTTTATTCTAAAGCACAAACTTCACCTGCCAGACTTCACCTACATCTTTTTCTGATGTTCATAATTTAAGTTCAAGTTTGTATCTCACTTTCAGTGCACACCCTCCCTTTTTAAATATAAATCTCTGCTGTGCTGTCATGTTTTCATCCTGTATGGAGGGAGAAACTCGGTCTTCATTACTGAAATTGCCTCTAAGGTCGTGTTTCTTGTCAGTAACCATATGTAACTGTAAGGCTTCCATAACCAGTGTTATCACAGAATTACAGTGGGTTCACTCTGGGTCCTCTACAGTTTCTTCCCACTGTCCACAGACATGCAGTTAGGTTACCTGGTGATCTAAACTTCATGCAGGTGTGAGTGAGAGTGGTTGTCTGTCCCTCTGTGGGCTTAGTGGAAGAGACTGGATGGATCTCTGCTTTGTCTTTGATATATGCTGACAGCAAACATTCTCCATGAAGTCTGCATTTCAGCTCATCTCCTTTATACACACCTTTAACAGGAAGAGTTTTATACAGCTAGTGTTTAAAATCCAGTGTTCTTCACAATACACAGGTAATGAGCATGATTATTGAATTACTAAAATTTTCTAAAATAATTGTTTTAGTTAATATTGTATGACAGTGTACACAGAATTATTAGCTCAGTAGGCAGAGTGGTCGCCCCATGATCATAAGGTCAGGGGTCGAATCCACCGAATAGCTACCTTGTGGTACCCCTGAGCAAGGTACCATCAAGGTACCAATCATGTGCACTGGACTGGTAGCACTCATAGTCTCATAGGTTTAAATAAATTTTAAAAAAAAAGGGTTCAACATATAAACAAATTTAATTTGATCACATATATTGTTTGTTTTTTTTTGTTTTTGTTTTTTTCCTTTCTCTCACAGACTGAGCAGCTGTAACGTCTCAGAGAAAGGCTGTGAAAATTTGTTGTCAGTGGTCAGCTCCCAGTCCTGTAGTCTGAGAGAGCTGGACCTGAGTACCAACAGCCTGAAGGCTTCAGCAGTAAAGCTTCTGTCTGCTGCAGTGGAGAGTCCACATGCCAAACTGAATGTTCTGAGGTCAGATCAATTTGTATTATGTTTAGTTCTGTTTGTTTATGTGTTTGATGTTTGTTTTTGTTTATGTCTTTATCCAGTTATCCTTGTTTCATAGCATTTTTATTCATTTCAAAGTTAAACAGAAGTTTTACTAACCTGCTCAGCACAAGACAATAAGCTATTGCACCTTGATTACACTTTAACAACAATCTTTATTCATGTTTTTATCTTCAGACTTAACATCTGTGAACTCTCAGAGGAAAACTGTGAAGCTCTGTCCTCAGTTCTCAGCTCACAGTCCTCTAGTCTGACAGAGCTGGACCTGAGTATCAGAAAGCTGCAGGATTCAGGAGTGAAGCTTCTGTCTGCTGGACTACAACGTTTAAACTGTAAACTGAATACTCTGAGGTCAGATCAGAAAACATTTAGTTTTTAGAATTATTAATTAAAGTTCATACATATGATGTTGTATCTTAGTATGTTTATGTTTCCTTTAAAAATAGAAAGTCAACATTTAATGTTGTGAAATGTATTAACAAACTCTACATGAGTACTTGTTTTATAGATTGTCTTTTATTTTTCAGACTGAGTGGCTGTAACCTGTCAGAGAGAAGCTGTGAAGCTCTGTCCTCAGTCCTCAGCTCCCAGTCCTCCAGTCTGAGAGAGCTGGACCTGAGTAACTCTGACCTGCAGGATTCAGGAGTGAAGCTTCTGTCCGCTGGACTAAAGAGTTCACAGTGTGCAGTGGAAACTCTCAGGTCAGGATTCAAACTTTTCCACAGATGATCATTTGAAATGTGATTTATATTATTGTATAAACAGGTAACTTTTACAGCTGTCAAGTGAACTTTTATTTACATTTGAGTGGATAATTGGACTCTGAATTACTAAAAGTTGTTATAGTCATGTCTCTGTTTATTTAAAAAAATACTTCATGCACTGCCTAATTTAAAGATTTAGGCTCCTTTGGGCCCATAATATATATATTTGATTTCTTTGTGAATGAAATTAGGAGGATATTGGCGACTGCTGATTGGCTCGCTGTTTGTTTTTTATTCACAGTACTTAATTTTAAAGGCTGATTTCTCAAAATGAGATGTTTATCTTTTCTTCTACAACACGTGGAGCCACCAAATCTTCTTGCTTGATTTATTCATTACAGTTTGATTTAAAGAATATTAGACTCGTAACATAATAAATATATTTATTTCACTTCTTCTTGAGAGAAAGAAAGGGATGACTGGGTGAGCTCCAGTGGTTCATCCCAGCAGAGAGAGCGGCACACTGGGCTGCAAATGATCACAGTAGTAATGGCCATAGTTTGATAAAACAGGCAGTCTTACCCTGTAGATAATACAGGGTTCTGGTGCCGATGTGGGGGAGGGGAGTCGCCCGGTACTAACTACATACTACTAACTACCTCATCCAGATGTCTTCCCTACTAAACCTGATAAGAAGTAACTGCAGTAGCCTTATAGGTCAAATCAGTTTCACCTGTTAAAGTTAGCTCCACTATTAATTAGGGGTGGGGGAAAAAATCGATACTGTGTAGTATCGTGATATTTTGTTTGCTAATAATGTATCGATACAGGAACAGCAGAAATCGATATTTTGTTACAAACAATTTTTTCTCTGAAGTCAACATGCTCTGGAGTCAGAGCATGTTGACTTCAGAGCATGTTGATCCTTTTTCTGAGCAACAATCCTGACATTCCTTCACTGTCCAAATGTGTTTAACTTTTTTTTTGGCAGCAATAAACATGACAGTTTACTTATTTTAATTTAAGACATGTTTAATTTTAATTAAGTTTGAAACTTTTTTTATTTAATGTAAAATTATATATTTTTTAAAATTTACTTTCAAATTCTTCAGTTGCTGAAGGGGCTGCATAGTTTTCATAAATTGCATAGTTCAGAATAGCTATAATTGTACCAGATGGTTGCATTCAGTTAAGTTGGACTAGACTGTAATACAAACCGTTCAGTTTGTCAACAATAAAACTGACTGAAATGAGAGAAAGACTGAGTGTGAGACTTTGATATTAGATAAAATGAATATTGATAAAGTTTACCTTTATGTGCAGAATTTAAATATCGCAAAATATTTTAAAAAATCGCAATAATATCGTATCGTGCGTTAAGTATTGTGATAATATCGTATCGCGAGTTGTATGGTGATTCCCACCTCTACTATTAATGGTGTCACTTGTTATTTCTGGGATGAGTTTAGTAGCCTGAACAGCTGCTTAAAGGAAAGTAATTAAATAATAAAAATAACCTAAGTCCGGGGGAACCTGCAAGAGCTGTTTGCACAAAGAATAATGCTCAGACTTTGAGGTTTTATCGTTTAACACAAGGTTTAAAAATGAATGTCCACAATTGAATTGCAGAAATTGTTATTGAGCTAATACTGATGTAGTTGTTATCTTTGGTAAGGAGAGGTTGGAGGAAGGATGAGCACAGTCAGGCCTAAAGATGCTCTTAATAATAATAATGGATTGCATTTATATAGCGCTTTTCGAGACCCTCAAAGACCCTTTACAATCCCACTACAGGGAGTGCAGAATTATTAGGCAAGTTGTATTTTTGAGGAATAATTTTATTATTGAACAACAACCATGTTCTCAATGAACCCAAAAAACTCATTAATATCAAAGCTGAATGTTTTTGGAAGTAGTTTTTAGTTTGTTTTTAGTTGTAGCTATTTTAGGGGGATATCTGTGTGTGCAGGTGACTATTACTGTGCAGAATTATTAGGCAACTTAACAAAAAACAAATATATACCCATTTCATTTATTTATTTTTACCAGTGACACCAATATAACATCTCCACATTCACAAATATACATTTCTGACATTCAAAAACAAAACAAAAACAAATCAGCGACCAATATAGCCACCTTTCTTTGCAAGGACACTCAAAAGCCTGCCATCCATGGATCCTGTCAATGTTTTGATCTGTTCACCATCAACATTGCGTGCAGCAGCAACCACAGCCTCCCAGACACTGTTCAGAGAGGTGTACTGTTTTCCCTCCTTGTAAATCTCACATTTGATGATGGACCACAGGTTCTCAATGGGGTTCAGATCAGGTGAACAAGGAGGCCATGTCATTAGTTTTTCTTCTTTTATACCCTTTCTTGCCAGCCACGCTGTGGAGTACTTGGACGCGTGTGATGGAGCATTGTCCTGCATGAAAATCATGTTTTTCTTGAAGGATGCAGACTTCTTCCTGTACCACTGCTTGAAGAAGGTGTCTTCCAGAAACTGGCAGTAGGACTGGGAGTTGAGCTTGACTCCATCCTCAACCCGAAAAGGCCCCACAAGCTCATCTTTGATGATACCAGCCCAAACCAGTACTCCACCTCCACCTTGCTGGCGTCTGAGTGGGACTGGAGCTCTCTGCCCTTTACCAATCCAGCCACGGGCCCATCCATCTGGCCCATCAAGACTCACTCTCATTTCATCAGTCCATAAAACCTTAGAAAAACCAGTCTTGAGATATTTCTTGGCCCAGTCTTGACGTTTCAGCTTGTGTGTCTTGTTCAGTGGTGGTCGTCTTTCAGCCTTTCTTACCTTGGCCATGTCTCTGAGTATTGCACACCTTGTGCTCTTGGGCACTCCAGTGATGTTGCAGCTCTGAAATATGGCCAAACTGGTGGCAAGTGGCATCTTGGCAGCTGCACGCTTGACTTTTCTCAGTTCATGGGCAGTTATTTTGTGCCTTGGTTTTTCCACACGCTTCTTGCGACCCTGTTGACTATTTTGAATGAAACGCTTGATTGTTCGATGATCACGCTTCAGAAGCTTTGCAATTTTGAGACTGCTGCATCCCTCTGCAAGATATCTCACTATTTTTGACTTTTCTGAGCCTGTCAAGTCCTTCTTTTGACCCATTTTGCCAAAGGAAAGGACGTTACCTAATAATTATGCACACCTGATATAGGGTGTTGATGTCATTAGACCACACCCCTTCTCATTACAGAGATGCACATCACCTAATATGCTTAATTGGTAGTAGGCTTTCGAGCCTATACAGCTTGGAGTAAGACAACATGCATGAAGAGGATGATGTGGACAAAATACTCATTTGCCTAATAATTCTGCACTCCCTGTATTCATTCACTCTCACATTCACACACTGGTGGAGGTAAGCTACAGTTGTAGTGGTAGGTTAGGTTTTGCCCAAGGACAAAATGACCAAGACAGAGAGAGCTGGCTCATCAGACAGACAAGCTCATCTTGTAACCTACTGGTTCGCTGGTCAGCACACCAGCTGACTAGCGAACCGGCTAACTAGCACACCAGCTAACTAGCACACCGGCTAAATAGCAAATCAGCTAACTAGCAGACCAGCTAACGGCAGCCACAAGCTGAAGGACGATTAAATGTAGTGGAGATATCAGAGATGACACTGGTGTGTCCGATTCACTCTTTAGCACTCTGGTCACTCCGGTGTGTCAGCCAGAACACCACTGAAGGCCAAATGATCCCAGCATGTGGAATAAAGAGCTTAAGGTTTGGTTTGAGACACTTTATTCTTTCACTGATTGATTCTTGCGGCTGTGATCATGTGTGTGGTTTCTTACAAAAAGGAAGTACACAATACAAATACATGACAAATAAGATGAATAGATAAGTTACATATCCAGTTATATGTACGTACATCAGTATAGCTAATATAGCCATATATAAGGACAAAGATCACAGTACTATAATGCAGTAATGTTAAACACAAAGGTGTATATCTACATAAATCTGTCCTATCAGTGATCAGGGTACTGTAGTATACTTCCACTACATAAACTATAGAAACTAAACGACATTAGTGTGACTTTAAGTTACCATCAGTACAGACGAACTGATGGTAGTTGTACAAAATAAAGGCTTTGCAATTATTGTGAAGGGCTTCCGGTTAAACTAAGATCAGCTGATTACCTCATAACAAATTGTTTGCTATAGAACGCAGCTCCCACTCTTCATTAATATCATGTACTGTAACTCCCAAGTAACCATGGTTACCCAGCCACGCCCAGTAGTCTCCAGAGAGACCAACAGCTGGTGCACGTTGTAACGCCGTGGCTTTCATAGTCTCTCCTTTTTCTACAGCTCATGTGTTCTTCTTGTGATGGTGTGTCTTGAGGGAGGCTCATACATGCCGTCATTTGTTGATCCTAAGAACGTTCCTCAGACCGACTTCTTCAACAACACTAATCGGCCTGCAGTTTGTAGCTACTCACTTCACTGTGGTGTTTGTTAGCTTGTCTTTCTTTGGTTTTATCCTGACTCCTCCCACAAGCTGATCCTACGTAGTCTGCCCAAGCCTCCCACCTCTGTTTGTTTGGGTGGTTTGTTTGCTGCCATCAACAGCGTGTAATGCATTTAAGTGATACTTCAGACATGAAGTACTGCGACAATAAAAAACTCAACTTTGCTTAAAAATAACTTTAGTTGTATCAACACTGCCCTCTGGAATAATTAGACTTTGGTGACAAACTGATGTGATCTCCATGTTTCCTTTGTTGGACTGTGGGCGAGTGTCAGAACTGAATGTACTGAGTAACATGTGGAGTTTAAATATGTGTCAGTTCCAGTTTTAGAGCTCTAAAGTGCAGCTATCATGTTAGGAATATGTTAGGAATAGACAGGAACACTGAGCACACTGAGGTCAAATCTTTATTTATCCAGTTCATCTGTAGGCTGAGCTCAGTCCATCCATTTAGTGAAATGATGTTTAAAGGTCTCCTTGTTCTGTGAGCGTGCACAGATCCTGAAGCAGAAAGCCTGGGTTAACAGAGAAATGATCATCACTGTGATGATGCTCACCATCTCTGACTGGGATTTGAGGTTTTGTCAAAGCAGCAAAGAAAGCCTGGCTATGTTGGACTGGGTGTGGAAGCAGCTCCCAGTTTGAGTTCAGGAGACAGACACCCTCTCTACTTTGACGATCAGCTTCAAACTTTCCTTTTTGATAAAACTTATAGTTAGAGCTGGATCAGGTGACCCTGAACCATCACTTAGTTATGCTGCTATAGAGATGGATAACAGATGGATTGTTGTTTTGTGTGTCTGCAGTCTGTCAGGCTGTCTGATCACAGAGGAACGCTGTACTTCTCTGGCCTCAGCTCTGACCTCCAACCCCTCCCATCTGAGAGAGCTGGACCTGAGCTACAATCATCCAGGTCCCTCAGGAATGAAGCTTCTGTCGGCTGGACTGAAGGATCCAGGCTGGAGACTGGACACTCTCAGGTATGGAGAGAATGTCTGATATAGGAGGAAGAGCTGGAATCATTTCCTGTGTCTTTCACTCACTTCCTGTTTGTTTCCTGCAGATGAGACATGAACAATCACACATGCAGGAATATTTTCAGGGACAGACACACTAGTCTAGCTGGATAGTACATGGATATTTATGTAGGGGGTCTTCAAGGAGTCTGTTTGCAGGAACATTAATGATAACTGATAAGTCATGTTGAGAGTTTCATTAAAACTAGACTTACAGTTAGGTAATATTTGGACAGAGACAACATTTTGTAACTTTAGATACAAGTATCAGCCATGTGTGTGTTTCCCATGCTGTATGTCCACAGTCACAGTGACAGTCAGTGACACTGACAGAAGGATGAAACAAGGCTGTGAATCATTTCAGTCTGTGTGTGTGACAAAGAGGCAGACAGGAGCAGCTAACATTTGGAAATGGAAGCTTACTGGAAACACTACATTCACGGCTGAATTCACAATAGATTTGTTCTCAAGTGCACATTTAGCAGCTAATGCTAATACTGTTTTCCCTTTGCTTTCTACAGCAGCTATTGCTAAGTAGGCCACTTTGCTCCGCTAAGGATTTGTGTGACCATGATGGAGACTCTGATAAGCTAATGCTGCTAAGCTAATGCTGTTTATGGGCCCTGTTAGAATCAATATTTCATTCTCATTCTGTTGTTTGAGAACAATATTAACGTTTCACATCATTATAACACAAGAGAAAAGGGTATTGGCATTAGCTACTAGTGCTTATTCACCTCAAATTACCTTTAGCTGCTAATGGCAGCCTACTTAGCATTAACTCCTCACTAATATAATGCTAATTTACATCAAATTAGCATTAACTGCTCATATTGTTATAAGGAAAGAGAAAACGGTATTAGCATTTGCTGCTAATAATTATTCAACCCTAATTAGAATAAGCCGCTAAAAGCAGCCAACTTAGCATTAATTCCTCACTTTGTTGTTACCCAACGGAAAAGAGTATTAGTATTAGCTACTATCATTTTTAATAAGTAAGAGAAAACAGTATTAGCAGTAGCGCATAATGCTAATTCACGTCAACGTAGTATTAGTTAATAATGGCAGCCTACTTAGCATTAACTGCTCACTAATATAATGCTAATTCGCATCAAATTAGCATTAGCTGCTCAAGTTGTTATAAGGAAAAAGAGAAAACGGTATTAGTATTAGCTGCTAATAATTATTCACCCCTAATTAGAGTTAGCCCCTAATGGCAGTCTACTTAGCATTAACTCCTGACATTGTTATAATGCAGGGGAAAAGAGTTACCATTATCGGATAATGCTAATTCTCATCAAATTAGCATTAGTTAATAACGGTAGACTTCATATCATTAGCTGCTGTCATTCTTACAAAGCAAACAGTATGAGCATTAGCTGTTAATCCTTTTTCATCTAAAATTAGAATTAGCCACTAATGGCGTATTGTTAAAAAGTAAGAAAAAACATTGTTAGCATAAGCGGATAATGCTAATTCATCTCAAATTAGTATTAGCTAATAATGGCACCTGCTTAGCATTAGCTGGTCACATTGTTATAAGGCAAGAAAATATGGTATTAGCATTAGCTGCCAAGTTCTATTTACCTAAAATTAGCATTAGCCACTAATGGTAGCCTATAGCAAAAACTTCTTAATGCTAAATGAAGTTAATTAATGCTAAGTAGGTTTAACTGAAATTAAAGTAGTGTTAGCATTAGCTGCTGATATTGTTAAAAGGTAAGATAAAACATTGCTAGCAGCAGCGAATAATGCTAACACACATAATAATTAGCATTACCTAATAATGGCAGTCTACTTAGCATTAACTCCTCACTAATGTGATGCTAATTCACATTAAATTAGCTTTAGCATTAGCTGCTAGCATCAGCCTACCTAGCATTAGCTGCTCACATTGTTAAAAGGGAAGAGAATACGATATTAGCATTAGCTGGTAATATTTATTCACCCCTAATTAGAATTAGCCACTAATGGCAGCATACTTAGCGTTAACTCCTCACATCGTTGTAATGCAAATGAGGCTAACTTGCATTAAATTAGACTGCTGTTATTAGCTAATAATATTTAGCAGTAGCTGCTCACATTGTTATAAAGCAAAGGAAAACGATATGAGCATTAGGTTCTAATGCGTATTTGCCTTAAATTAGACGTAGGTGCTAATGGCAGCCTACTTAGCATTAGCAGCTCAGATGTTATAATGCTAGGAAAAAGAGTGTTAGCATTAGCCGTTCACATTGTTATAAAGTTAAGGGAAATAGTGTTAGCATTAGCTACTCACATTGTTAAAAAAAGTAAGTGTTAGCATTAGTGCATAATGCTAATTCATGTCAAATTAGCATTAGTTAATAACGGCAGCCTATTTAGCATTAGCAGATAATGTTGACCTTGGCCCACTGGAAAAGTTAAGAACTAAAGATTTAGGAGTGTTTCTCGATAGCTCTTTCTCGTTTGAGAAACAAATGAATTCTGTTATTACAACCAGCTGTAAGGTTTATATTGTTGACTGTCATTTATGCTTAGAAATATTTACTCATATATGCTTAGAGTTGTATAATCGATTGCATAATGATAGAGGTTCGATCCTTAGTAGTCTGTAAAGACTCTGTGTGCCTTCCAGAGTGCTCTGGCATGCACACACCACTTGGGGCCGTGAGAGAGGTCGTACCCTCTCTTACTGATTTATGGTGTAGGACAGGGGTCTCAAACTCAATTTAGCTGGGGGCCGCTGCAGGCAGAGTCTGGGTGAGGCTGGGCCGCATTAGGTTTTCCACAAGAAAGGCATGGTTAAAAAATTCCAATCTTCTCAAATCTCTTTATTTTTATTTTTTAACACAAAATATGAAAAATGAATAAACAAATTAAGAATTAATAAGAAAATAAATCAATCTGTAATACATAAATAAAATAATAATAAGATATTTTTAGTCAGTGAACTTGTGTGTATCTTTCAGTCTTCTATATCTGCTGTGTTTAGATTGAAATGTCTGTATTAACAGTTCTATAACCTTCTTCTGAACATGAATGGAACACTGTAGAAAATGAACTGTTCTTCTGAACATGGCTTCTCTTGCCTACTCCTTGCTGCTAGAGACCTGGCAGCGTTTCCTCTCGCATAGCCGAGCCAGATTTGGCCTGAGGGAGGAAGCAGTTGCGACCCTCAGTATGTCTTGAAGATGATCATCCGTAAGTCTGGACCTGTACTTGGACTTATTGAAGTTCAAAGTGGAGAAGAGCTTTTGGCACAAGTATGTGCTACCAAAAAGGCACATGGTCCGCTTGAACATTCGGGAAAGCCGAGGGAAACTAGGGCTCAAGTCTCTCAAAAATTGTCCAAGCTTGTCTGCTTTTCCACTCACCTCCCTGAACTTTGCTTTGAGTTCAGAGTTGCACTGCAGCTCAATGAGCTCCATTTGAAGCACAGAAGGGGCATCTTGCACATCAAAGGAGAAGGGGTCCGCAAAAATGTGAAAGGTGGCTCTGTGTGTCTTGAAGTCAGCAAATCTGTGATCAAATTCCTCCTGTAGCCTCAAAATGACATCAACATACTCGTCAGCACTGAATGGTGTGCCTGCATCCACGAGTGCCTTGCATGCTGGGAAATGGCAAAGGTTTGTCTGAGAGAGCTGAGCTTTCCAGAGCGCCAGTTTTGTGGAGAATGCTCTCACGTTGTCATAGGCAGCACTGACAAGTTGCCCCTGGCCTTGTAACGTCTTGTTCAGTACATTAAGCTCATGTGTCATATC